>NC_045740.1:30023036-30024740 GCF_008692095.1 Etheostoma spectabile | reverse complement strand
ACTTCCATTTACAGTATTTTATGTATTCACTGTAAAATACAATTAAACTCAACATAAGATACAAAAAGTACAAACACAGTAGTTTATTTGTACTATTTACAGTACTATAGGGGCTATGTTGTGATTATTTTACAGTAATGCTTTGACTACTGTGATTTCAACTGTTATACTTACTACTACTCTGACTACTCTGATTTTGTTGTGTCTACAAGGTTGTAATGTAAATTTTACAGCATGTATTACTGTAAAAATCATATCCAGTAGGGTTTCTGTGAAATCTAAAGGAGATAACCGGAGATTTCACAGGCATTATTTACAGTGTACATCTGCATACATAAGTTTAGTTTATGTAATCATTGTTAACAATTAAAGGTAACACTTGCTTTTTATAAGATGTTAACAGCTCATGAAAGGAAGGAAGATCATCTTGCATAATAACCTTCTCTTTATTATGAAATGGGTCATTTCTGATGCTGTCTTCCACCCATTCTTAGTCCCAACTTGTCAGACACTGACACTTGGTGACAACCCCTTTACGTCACATTTTGAAGTTCTGGGATCCATTAGCATCATTTTTCACCATACAAGGTAATATCACTTAAAACCACCACATAAAGGATGTATGACGGGACACACATCCCAGTCTCCTGGGTTAAGGTCCTGTCTTTTTGATCAATCCATTACCCCAACCAACCTCCTTATGTGAACAGTCGGTCTATAACACTACTCCCTACCTTTATCGCTCTTCATTCTACATTATTTTACAGTGTAGCAGTCGAGCTCCTGCTATCCCTCAGTTGAGTACTTTCAATGCGGAAGTACCTTATACCTGCATTCTGTCTTATTTCCAGCAGGGGGCGACTCAACTGGAAGTCATGGGTATATGACCCTAATTCTGCCTTGATTTATAACTCAATTAACATTTCCATAACAATTTGATGGCCTCAATTGCTAGTTCAAGTGTATTTTCAACACAGCATGATATTCATTCAGGTCCCATTTATTTTAAAACTGACACTAATGCAAGGGATGCTTAAAGGATTATGATAGAGGGTCAGCAATAATCACCTATGGTCCTGCAAACATTAAAACAGCCGTGAACTTGTTTATGGGGGTTGTGAGTGTGTTCATCTGTAGCGCTGACTGTGCGTTTTCACGTAGAAATGTCTTGTTCAGCGTTCTGCCAACCACGCTAGCTAGCTGCTAGCAGTAGCTGGTGATTTAAGGGAAAGGCTTGGTGATTTTCACCCAGCTCCGTGCACTGCCCTACATGCTGACAAACGGCACCAGTACCCGGACGTACCCGTTTACCCGTTTGAGTTGGGTCAGAAGACCTGAAAATCAGCCACTTTTCCTCTTTTAGCAAACATGGTCACTTCTGGCTCCCTCATAAAAGATAGCAATGACCACAATGCACTCCTGGCTTCAAAATGGCAGTCCACAAACCCAATGGGTGACGTTTATATAACTTTATATTGAGTCTATGGTCCATACAGTGCGTCTGAGGGCCTCTGACTAAGCGTCACTATCTGAGGAATCGGGAGTGAGAATGGCTTCTCCACACCGACAGTACTGTACAACCTTTTCTGAAAAGAAAACCTTCAAGACTGAGGTTTCCTTGAACTTGCTGAGCGTGTGTGTGTGTGCTTCCTCCGTCCCTCTTGATTAAACTGTTCCAGGCAGTAATGTGTGTATGACAGCGGG
>NC_045740.1:30020323-30023026 GCF_008692095.1 Etheostoma spectabile | reverse complement strand
GGGGGGAGAGAAGACTGCTGGAGCCAAACAAGCAGTAGCTCTCCTCCCACTGGAAGCTGCAGCATCTCTTATCGTCCACTGCTTCAACCTGGTATTGAGACACCAGACAGCACCCCCACCCCTAACCCTGGATAACAAACAGGAAGCAATAAGAATAATATTCATAGGAATATTGTGGCAAAACAGACATATCCATCAGTGTGTGGAGTGCAGTATGTCTCTCAGGGATTAGAGGGCAAATATAGTAGTGATCAGTTTTAAATAATAATCCAAGGGTGGATTGTGTATTAATTAAATAAATGAGATGCGACATGCTAATCAGTGAGCTAAGAGGTTCTGCTAGGGGGCTTTTTATTTTTTTTCCCTCTAGACAGAGCCAGGCTAGTCGCTTTCCCTTTTTCCAGTCCGGTGGTAGAATTTAGCGTATTCAGACCGACTCTAAGTCAGAAAACGTAGTTATGATGTGAACATCCCATGATACAGTATAGTTTATATCTGGTATTGAAATTCTGCGTTTTGGTATACCACAAGGTCAAGACTTGATACCCTTGTACTTTGTGTACTGTGTGTAGTACCGTTATATCACTTGTCTGCTGTACAACATTCTTATTGGTTTATTAGCCCTACTACATAATCTGGACTGTGGTCATAACATCTACATCTATTTTACATCTTAGAACTTATTCCCTGTTACATAATGTTCATATTCTTATTCAGTCAGTCAGTTTATAATGTTAATAATAATAATAATAATAATACATTTTATTTAACAGCGCCTTTCTAACACTCAAGGACGCTTTACAGACAATAAAAGACAGATACAGGGAACAGAAAAGTGTAAGTAGTAATAACAAAACAAATAAAACAAAAAACAAAACAAACAAAAACAAAACAAAACAGGAACAGGTATTTACAGATAAGCGAGCTGTAACAGATGGGTTTTAGTTTAGTTTTGAACAGAGGGAGAGAGTTGATGTTGCGGAGGTCGGGTGGGAGTGAGTTCCAGAGCTGGGGAGCAGAGCGGCTGAAGGCTTGGTCCCCATGGTGACGAGTCGAGCATGGGGCGTGAGGTGGTAGGGAGGAAGATCTGAGGGAGCGGGAGGGGACGGCGATGTGTAGGAGTTCTGATAGATATGGAGGGGCAAGGTTATGGATGGTTTGAAAGTGGAGAAGGATTTTAAATTGTATTCTGAATTGAACCGGGAGCCAATGGAGCGTGAAGAAACGGGGTATATGATGAAATGAGGGGTTCTGGTGATGACACGAGCTGCTGAGTTCTGAAGAAGTTGAAGTTATGGAGGGATTTTTGAGGAAGGCCAAAAAGGAGGGCGTTACAGTAGTCAAGGCGGGAGGTGACGAGGCTGTGGAGAAGGATGGAGGCAGTGTGAGGGGTAAGGGACGGACGGAGGCGGTTTATGGTGCGTAGGTGGAAGTATGCAGACCGGCAGTATTATTTATGTGTGACTGAAAGGAGAGGGAGATTGAGGATGACGCCCAGACTCTTGACCTGAGGGGAAGGGGAGACCAAGGAGTTGTCGATTGGTAGGAGAAAACTATTGATTTTGGATAGGGTGGACTTGGTGGACGAGGAGGAGTTCGGTTTTATCACTGTTAGTTTAAGGAAGTTTGAGGTGAACCAGTCTTTTATTCAAGTAAGCAGTTAGTAAGGGACAAGGGGGGGAGCGAGGAGGTGGGGGTGCTGGATAAGTAGAGCTGGGTGTCGTCTGCGTAACAGTGAAAATGAATGTGAATTTGCGGAAGATATTGCCAAGGGGAAGTAGGTAGGTGATGAAAGGAGGGGGGCAAGAAAAGAACCTTGAGGGCGCCAGTAGTAACAGGGGAAGGGTGGGATGTGAAAGATTTGAGTTGAATAAACTGAGTGCGGTTGGGAGAGATATGAGCGGAACCAGTCAAGAGGGGTGTGAGAGATGCCGAGAGAAGATAGTCTGTTGAGGAGAATGGAGTGAGAAATGGTATCAATGGCCGCACTGAGATCGAGGAGGATGAGGATGGAGATGATCGTACACCGCCCACACCGAAGCTTTAGCTGTGACCGTGTAAGTACCTAACTTGAGCGCACGTCCGCCCACCCCCCAGTTCAGCTATAAGGGCAGTTTCAGTACTATTGGAGGGGCGAAAACCAGACTGGAAAAGTTCATAAAGACGTTAAGGGTAAGAAAGCATGGAGTTGAACAGACACTATTTTCAAGAATTTTAGAAATAAAGGGAGATAGATTGAGATAGGACGAAGATTATTATGTTGGTTGGGTCTGAGCCAGGTTTTTTCAGAATCGGTTAGACGGATGCTGTTTTGAAAAGTGAGGGGACATACCAGAGGAGAAGGAGGAAGACTGAAAATGATAGTTATGAAGGAGATGAGGGAAGTGAGACAGGTTTTGACCAGAGCTGTGGGGAGGGGGTTGTTTACATTTTATAGTCATAGTCAATATTTTATCATGATCTACTACATTGTTTAATCCCTGCACTGTTCACTTTTCATAATTACACACAGTCCACCATAGTATCTCACCTTATCATGGTCCTTGCATTTCTGTGAATGATTTTTTTATTTTTTTTATTTTTGTTCTTATGTATGTGTGATATATGTGTGCATATGTGTTTGTTGTGTTATGGTTGTCTTGCTACAGGATACCTTAAATTTCCTTCAGGATGAATAAAGTGTCTATCTATCTATCTATCTAT
>NC_045740.1:30015754-30020313 GCF_008692095.1 Etheostoma spectabile | reverse complement strand
ATCTATCTATCTATCTATCTATCTATCTATGTGTACTTGTAATGTAGTCCTCTAAATTGTAATTTGATGGAATGTACCTTTTAAAAAAAGAGAAACTAATTCTACACACATGGAAAATTCAATCATGTGACTGTTCTTTTTGACGTAACAGGTGCAGTTTTAAATAGGTGGGAAACATTGTCAAACTGAACCAGTTAAGTTTTGGATTAAGAAAAATACTTATGGTTAGTAAGGGATTGGCTTTAAATGAGTCACGTGAAACGACTCAAATGAGTGCGTAACGTGATGTCACATACGTACCTACAGAACGGACTAAGGTCCATAAAACTCGGTGGATTTGGAAAAGTGACAGTGAAAGTTAGTTTGACCCATCCACCACCCCGGCCTCAATTCCTTGTTTGTTCTTGCAATAATCACTATAGCCACGAGAGGTCACGCCTAACAATTAATGTCTTTATGGGTCATCATGAGCTGCTTGCACAATCGACTCATATGGTTGTTTTTTTGGTTAAGCACGGTCTTGTGAATGTGTGTCACTGTGTAAGTGTGGTCAGGTTGAAACATGTTGAAAAATCCTTGAGCAAAACCTTGAACCCCAAATTGACCCCTATGTACTGCATGTATTTGATAAAAAAATAAGATGCCTTGGGCAAATGAATGCCAAGTTGATGTAATGTAAAATTGGCACATGGGTTTGAAACCATGTATGGAATTCATGTTTACCGGTCTAGACTCAAATATCAGATGCCATTCCAGTCACAGTCCCACCCAGACACAGATCTACCATGTCCCTGTCCTTCTCTCTTCTCTCACCTCTCCTCTGTCCCCACGTTCCTCAGTGGCATGCAGCACAGCGGCAAGACGCTATCTGGTGGTCGTTAATTACAAAGTGTGGTTACAGATCACTTTAATGGCCCTCTGACTGCAGATTAGAGCGTTATGAGAACCATTATGCCGTAGCAGTTTATAACTCTGTTAAGCAGAATTCAGCGGTGAGGACTGATCACACCACCACTCCTCCCTGCTCGTCTTCATGAGCAACTACCTTGATGCGGGGGGAGTTGGGGTGTTCGCCGGAGGTGATTTGCAGCTGATTTATGAGGACAATGTGTCTGCTGGAGACATCTTTGGAAATCCTTGAAACACGGGAGTTAGCAGTTTCACACTGAACTAAGCAAGTGTTACTGTACAGAGTTGTAGTTTTTCCAATCCTCTATGAACCAGTGGGCGGTCTTTGCAGCAAAGTTAAGTATCTGTATGTGTTTACAACCCACCAGGCAATGAAACGGTGGTTGTTGGTTGTTACATAACAAGCTGGAAAGAAAGGATGTGAAGGATGGTTGGTAGACTTCAGCCCTAAGTGCTATGGAGCGGTGGTTTTTATGAGTGGATCCCAGATTTTTTTGCCTTGAGCATGTGTATGACAAAACACACACATTCCTGCCAATGTCTTCCAATATTTGGACATAAATTGTTTGCTGTGAAATTGGGCTTTGCGGCAAGATATTAAGCATTGCCCAGCATCAACAGGGAAGAAGAAGACTGCAAGCAAATAGACATGGATGTGGAATTTCAGCGGGTCAGGGGAACATGAGTGTTTGTACCACATTTTATGGCAATCCATCCAGTGGTTAGGATATTTCCACTGAACCAAAACTGTACTGGTGGCGCCTGATGAAAATGGTAAATGGGCTGCATGCATGTAGAGCTTTTCTAGGCTTTTTCTAGCGACCGCTCAAAACGTTTTACAATACAAGCCAGCATTCACCCATTCACGCGTACATTTATACACTTGCTGCAGAGGCTACCATGCAAGATAAAAATTCACATATAAACTCAAACACTAACCTTATTATTCTGGGCCTTGCCACTCAAGGGTAAGAACCAGGTTTAAGGGTTTTGTAATAGATAGATAGAATATGAGAGCAGTAATAGGACAATGCAATGGTGGAATAGTGATAAATATGAAAAGCCAACTTTCAAACAAGCCAATCAGCGGTTGATCTTGAATAGACATGTGTAAGGACTCCCCTGAGTGTATCTGTAGAAGTCTATGAAGAAAAACCTAAAGATGGACAAATACAAATTGACAGTGCTACACCTTGGTATATTCCCATGGGTTTGTCATTAGGATTGGATTTATTCATGAGGATATACAGTGCAGAGATGTAACTAACTCACAGCTAATGTGTGTCTTTGTTACAGTGTTAGTGGAACAAACTTCTGAGTGGAAGACTGAACTCCGCCACCATGCATCTCTGGAGTGCTGAGGTGGTCCCACACCTGCTCCAGACACACTAACCAAAGCCAGGGTTCACCCGATGGCCTCCCAGCTCCGCCAAGCCTCAGCTTGCTCAGTGCTCAGTGCACCCGACGCCCATCGCTGTGATGAAGACCGCCAGCCGCCAGCCCCGCAGCAGTCCTCCGCTGGTCCAGATGAGGCGCTACACACCCGGGGTGTATCCTTTCCTGTTCCCGTCGATCATCAGCTCCCTGCCGCAGCTGCCGCCATCATCGCCGCAGAGGCTGCCGATGCAGCAGCCGCCCAGCAGCGGCAGCACCCCCTCGCCTGTTGGTGAGTACTGCTCAAAGCAAGACGTTTTGTGGAAGATTCCATTCTGTGCTAACACTGAAGGACCACTGAAGGAAGTGGTGTGTCCTTCATGTGTCCACTTCAGGGTGTGGAGGTTGTAGTTGTGGATGGTTGCGTAGCGTGTCTGGCTTTCATGCAGGGGAGTTTGTGTCCTTTAACAGACCTGTGATGACGTATTAACGGTATCCCCAATTGTTTCCTAAACTTAAAAATATCGTAGTTGCCAATGCTCACATAACGTAGCAATCAAGTATTTTAACCCTCCTGTTGTCCTTGGGGCAATTTGACCCATTTGCAAAAACTTTCTATATCAGATCTATGACAAAAGAACGTTGAAACACTTTTAAGAACATATCTTTTTGCAATGGCTGTTAACATAAGCTGAGCTGTGACATTTTACTGTTGTTATTGCTTTAAGTAAAGTTTTTATCTGTTTTTATTGTTTGGCATATTTAGTTTTAGAAGGTTTTTTTCCGCTAATTCTTATGCTTTTTATCTTATCCTTTTTTATCTTATGCTGTTTTTATCTTATGCTGTTTTTTATCTTATGCTGTTTTTATCTAATGCTGTTTTTCTGTATCTATACAGCACTTTGGGGCAGTAGTGACTATTTGTATATAAATAAACTTTGACCCTGACCTTGACAAATGTTGAAAAAAACTACGAATATGCAGGGGAAAAAAAAACAACAAAAACAGGATTTTTTTATTGCTGAAAAAGTGACCAAGTGACCAAAAAAAAAGGAAAAAAAAGACAAAAACATTGAGGAAAGTGTAGAAAAGAACAACAAAATGTTGAAAAACCCAAAGTTGCAGGGGGACAGGAAGACAACCCAAGGGTTAAAGGCCCTGAACACCCATGCACCCCTAGAGGTGTTTGAGTTGTTCTGGCTGATTGGACCTCTTCCCGGTACTGTGTGGGTTTGAGTCTCTTGTTAGCTCGGTTGCACCTGTCAAGGCAGGACTATTGACATCATTGTTATTGGTAGGAAAGATTTGAGTCCTAAAAAATTTCCATCTTAGCTCTGGCCCACCTTTAATCATCCAGAATAACTGAAATCACCTGTGTGGAGGTTTTGCCATAGGACCAAATTTGGATTCTTGTACAATCATCCCAGGACTTTGCCGGCCTTAGAATGTTTCAGTACATCAATACTGAAGAAAATCTGGAGCACTGAATCCTCAAGCTGAAGTGTGAAGAAGCATGCACTGGACCATAGTGACATGCAGCCATTGTGAAAATTTTAACAAAGATGCCATATGCAGCATTTCCTACTTCACCGTCCCGTGTGCTGTGTGTACATGTATACATAAACATGTGTGTATACATACATTCGTATACATGAATTGTTGCGGAGAGTGTGTACATGACCAATGAATGGATTGAGCGCAAATTGGGCATCGCGACCATGCCAAGGCCTTTGAACCTGTGAACAGTGACCTTTGTCACTGATTTCACTCATCAAAGTGTTCCCAGGTGTTGGGGAGTACTTCTGCATATGCGAAAAAAAAGTTGTATAAAGCCCTTTTTGTCTCCAGAAGAATCTGTGTAAGTCTGATACATGTCCTTGAAGTTGGGTCTGAAGACTACAAGTTTGAAAATCTGAATAAATTAGAGGTGTGGAGTTAGAGCGAGTGGAGTTTTGAGAGTCTGTGGCCTGCTGCTCATCTCTACCTGAGGCTAGCAGCTTGGCGCGAAATTAGCTGCTGGTAGCATAGCACACCTGTATCGGGTAATATAGGCACCTGGGTTTGATAAGAGAAAAGTAAAAGATGATATCTCAGGTTCTGCTGCATGGATTGTGTTCATTTTTTGTAGACTGCCCTTCATGAGTCTGGCAATTGTAATGTTAAATCAGTGGAGCACGTCTAGTATGTGATCTGGTTTGGGATTGGAATCGAGACAGAAAGTCTGAAAAGTAATCGAGAAGGATTTATTTCCAAACAGAGCTATTTATGTCATCTTT
>NC_045740.1:30007416-30015744 GCF_008692095.1 Etheostoma spectabile | reverse complement strand
TTTTTCTTTTTTCATATTGCAATATATATTGCAGAGAAAAGAAATAGCGCAGTGTATCATTTATCCAATACCGTGCAGCCCTAGTGGGAATTTACCCGTTATAGAAGGTCTAACGCAAAGATTCTTAAGTTGCATTATGGGAATTCAACATTTTAAAAGTTTGACCCATACAAGGGACTAAAAGTCTTAATTTGAAGTGTTTATTGTCATTTGCCTATTCTTTTCAATAGCAATAGTGTTTTCTCTGAAACACTAAGGTGTGTCTTGAGAAACACTTCAAATCATTAAGAGATGGGCACATTTAGATTAAGAGGCCTCGCCTTGCTGCAAAATGAAAAGGTGAAGGACTTTGTTAGGAGAAGTTAATCAGACAGAACCTGATGCTAACGGTGTCAGACAGCAGTGAGTGCAGCTCCTGGAATATTTCCTCACCGTGAGTGGTCCCTGAGGAATCCCACTGCTGTAGCCTTATTTTGACACACTCTGGTTTCGTGTAGCCTGGGCCTGAGCTCGGCTGTTTACAACTTTCAGCTCCACATATTTACTCCCGCTCTTGTTCCCTTCCTCCCTCTCACCTCAAAAATCTGCTCTGACATGAAAACAGGCATGCAGCTTCACCCAGGGGGGGATTCTGGTCCCAGTTAGCTCAGGTGTGCCGCTCCACTCTGAAGTGTAAATAGGCATACTGCACATAGTCAATCTCAATATGTGTTGTTATTGTGGAGCAGAGTTGGTATTCCTGTTGATAAACAGCCTGATTTCAGAAATTTGACGCAAGCCAAATACAATTTGTGGAATTTCTAAATTGTACTGAAAAATCTCTGGTACTATCAGCTCATTCATCATATCAAGAGTGTTTAGGCTGTACTTTAAACTCTAAGGTTAACAGTATTTATGCAGTTTAAAGTGGTAACCAGGGTTAAATGATTTGGCGAAAAAATCTCATTTCAGATATTGTGATTACAGTTCAACATGTGATTTTAAAAAAGTCAGATAAGTCAGACCCCGAGGACAACATGGCTGCTCCGTGCATCAACATTAGGGAAAGTTGTAGTAATAGACAATGTGTCTCATTTAACGAGTCATACACACAGTACAGTCCAACTTCTGTCTGTAGACATTTGTGCTGTGTCGTTTGTATGAACATAATACAGCCAAATCATTGTTAGTTAGTTAGATATTGGTATGAAGAGCAGTTGTTTTAGCAGCTGTTGCAGCTGGGTTCAGCCAACAATCGGTGAGCGTCATGCGGAGAAGACAGTTAACATGGCACCAAAATGATTAGTTAAAATACCGGTCCTCTTAAGTAGTACATCTGGGACACAGACACCCGTTAGGTTTGATTTACCCACACTTTTCCCCCGACACACACTCCGCTCCCAGGCTTAAAAGCCCTGTGTTCCATTGGGGTTCTAACCCTAAGGTTGGGAATCAAGGAGTAACACCACAGACTTTAATCAAAGGGACAGATGATTGTGTCATCATATAGCAAGTATACCTAGTAAAACCATATCAAAACAGCTTTCTGTTTAAAAATACCATTGCACTAAGTCAGTTTCCTGCATTTGAAAGCAAGATGAAGAGACTATCAATACAATAATATAATCTGGCCCTGGTGACTGGGGCAGGACAGGGTGAACACATCAAATATGCAGCACCACAAAAATAAATAAGTACAATAACAAAAAGTAGATAAAGAGAATGAATTCTGACTTCTCCTTGATCATGCTTTGGTGTGTGAAGACTAAAGCACAAACTGTATTATTCACAGCATTAGAGACAAAAGAATAAACGCGAGGCTGTCTGATACAGACACACGTCTGAGCTTTGAGCATCAAGAAAGAAACAGATGAAACAAACATCGAGGTAATGAGAGTCGCTGTTGAATGGGAATTGTGGATTCTCAAAAAATGATCTAGGGTCGTCGCAGCGTCCCCCGGGGACACACTCAAACACTCTGTTGTCGGGTCTGCGGTCCGGTCCGCCCTGCCTGCCGCCTTCTACCTCCGCTGGGGGATCCACAAAAGAACATGAACTCCACTGCAAACACCACAGACCTCCTGGGAACGCCAGTGGCCCAGTCAACATCAGCGAGGGGAGTGTGTGTGTGTGTGTGTATGAGAGAGATAAAAAGAAGAAATAGAGACAAAGGAAGTATTATAACCACGCAATAATGTTTTGGATCATACTGTCACACCACCTCCTTATGAAAGGCAGATGAAGTGGGGGGAGGCAGAGAACTTTTATACAAGGATTCCTAGGAGCCTGACAGGAAGTTGTAGAAGTGTAAAAGTGTGATGTTTATTGACAACAATATATATATATATATACATACATACATACATATACACATATAGAGCCCATGTAAAAAGGCAACTTTTTCCACACATTCTCTTTCCAAAAACTGATATTCTGGGGTGCTTTAAAGGGACATTGCAACTAATTGTCCCTTTAAAAAGGAACATAGCAGTGTCTCTTGTCTTTTTTTAGAGCTGTCTATTACTCTAACCATGTTTTGATTTGGTGGCCATATGCTTCTATTCATTCACTATATGTAAATCATGTGAAGCAGACTTTTCAGTTCATTCTGTCCTCACGTTGCTGTACTGTGATGGTAAAACCCCTAACCCAGCACAAGCAACGGTAGCAGATCCTAAAGCAGTACAAAAAAGCATCACACTGGCATATCAGCGAGATGGCTAATACATCTTGTCATTCACACACTTCCAGCCTCCCAACATCTGTCCTATCCCCTCCCCGGCACTCTGCTCCCGTATGGCCTCGGGTGGTACGGTGGGGAGGGGATACCTGTACTTCCAACCCGTCATTGTTCTACCTGCTACCGACCCCAACAGATTATCAAAGCCTTCCTCTGACAGGGTTATGTCGACAGGCTCCTCGTCTTATACAGAGAGGCTTTCTGCCCCATCTCCCAGGGAATGTTTCTCTTTCTCTCTCTCTCTCTCTCTTCCCTGAGATGCACATGATGGCAGCATCAGGCCTCCAGCAGAGAGAGTGTCTTGTCAGCTGCACGCACGTGTCCCAAGGTAGTGCATGAGTGTTTTCCAGGTCAATGATGTAGTAATGGAAGCCAAGTTTGAAGATCGTTTTGTATAATCCACAGACCTCAGTGTGGACAGTTTTGGTTTAAACTGACTAAAATGTGACTTTATAGGTCCTTTGAACAACTTGATTGCTTTAAAGGCATAGTTTGGATCTTTTGAAGTGGGGTTGTATGAGGTACTTGGATGACAGCCGACACATCCCCAATAGGAGAAGCCGTGGATGTATGATAAAACCCGGGTACTGGGTTGGAGGCAGAGCCCCGTTCATTCCTAAGAGAGTGGCTCAGTGGTGCATGATGCCAAAAAAGTTCATATGCATGCGGCATATTGAGTAGGCACACTTAGGGCCTCCGCCTACCGAACGGGCTACTTCCTGTTTAGCGCTCTTTTAACTTTCATTTAATTGCTCAACTATTCTAGACTTTATAAAGGTTATCAGACTGAACAGATCAAATTCCAAGTGAGTCTTTTTACAGGGATTGTGACACTTGAAAAAAATCTATTTCCACATGTCTCTGTTGCCATGCACAGTAAGTCTATGGGAAACAGTATTTTTTTTGGACCCCATGGTATCACATGAAATTCGGACCCAGACAACTGATCTGCGGAGTAATACAGTCCATGCTTTTGCGTTTCTAGGATTATGGACTTTCTACAGTTGAGATAATGTTCAGTACCGCCAAAGGAAAGGGCCGTCTGCAGCACATTACTTAGCTTTGTTTCTCCAAACTGGGGGGCGTGTCGTCTGCCATCTGATTTAGGTAAACTTTAAGTATGGCTATCTACTTTAGGTATTGCTATCTTGAGAAAGCTGGAAGTGATTGTGCCGTTGACCAACAAAAACCTCTGAAGTCAGTAACGCAGAATTGAATTGTTACTTTTTACAGCAAATTTGTAAAATGTGCCTAGGCTCGTGCACGCCGCGCACATACACTATGCTTCATACACACACTATGCTTGTTACACACACAGGGACACTCACTATGCTTGCGACACAAGAGACACACTACACTTGTTACACACTATGCTGGCTGTTAAAGGGAATGGGAGAGGACCTCTGATTGGTTGATTGCATGTTACAACCAGAACACACCTCTGATTAATGAAGAGACTAAGGACAACCCTTTAGGACCATGCGCCTGGACCCTTTTTTCGGTCATCAAACTGACAACAGTGGATTTGAACACGTCCTAAACGCACCTGCACCAGGCCCTAAAACAGGGCCCTAAAACATGGCCCTGAAACAGGGCCCTAAGTCCACCGACTTCTGTTTAGCAGACTGCATGAAGGGTTTTGAAAAAGGAAAGTTTGTGCAATTTTACTCCATTCACCTCCATTGATTCTTAGACAACTAACAGATTTTTTTTTCTTCTGAGTGACTGTTGTTGTCCTTAAGATTACCACTAACTATAGGTCATCTTTTACCTGCCATCTTACATAACATGTAACTGTAAAAACGGCTGTGTGTCCCCCGTAAAGCAGCAGACACGTAGAGTGCGATGGGATGAGGAGGCGGTGTCAGACAGTATCCATGATGCAACTGCAGGAGGAAGCTTACTCCCAATTTCCTTGTAATAAAATCCATCTGTGCAGCAGTGTCGGGCCTGAGAGGCGCTGCGACATATAAATGCATGGACATACAGGACATTGCACATTTCGCTTTGATGCTGTCTTTGTGCTGCTCTAATTCCATGTCTGCACAGCAACCCATGTTAACACAGACTCAGCTGTCAGTTTGCTTTCAAACTTGGCAAATGCACACTTACACACCTGCACATTGCATCTTTTTCTCCCCCCAAATGTATCCCCTCCTCTTCCCCTACCAATCCCTTTGTCTACCTCGCTCATTTCAAGTCACTGTCTGCCTCGACTGTCTGTTGGCGTTTCCCATGTTGTTATTTTAGAATCCATCGCAGGGTATTTAGGTCACATGCGGTTTCTAGCCCTGGCAAAGTATGAATAATGCAGACTTCTCTCAGTACACCATGTGCTAACCCTCTGGATTGAAAATCAATGTGCACTCAAGTGTCTGGCAAATGAATGGATCTAACTCACCTGCCGCTCAGGCCAAGAGAAAAAGACAGAGCGCGGGCTCCATTTCATAGTGTACCCTAAAGGTTTAACAGCATTTCTATTTTAACAGGTTCCAAGCCTTTACAAAAGACAATATGCTTTTCATCTCCGAGAGGCGGCGTGTCTTGGTTCACAGAGGGCTGAGTGTGACGAGAAACGAGGCTGGTGGAACAAAGGAAAGAGTGAGGAAAAGATTATTGGTCGTCAACAATGAACGGAGGAATGTCCGAAGACGAGACAATGTCTGGGGCCGATTGAAGAAGAGGCTGGGAGGTTTTTTTTTACCCCCACTGTTTTCAACCTTTCAGTGCACTCCCTCCTACGGTTCAACCATAGTTCACATGGCCAGGAGTCTCCTCCCCACCCATCCCCACTTTCCCCACGAAGCGCTCGGAGAATCCGGTTGCACACATTCCGCTGCACATTCCACACATAGCCTGAAACTGTACATGGCATGATCTCCAGTTTATCTCTAGTTTTGGAAAGGTGCCCGAGCTGCTGCAAGCAACACCGGTTACCCATGCTGTGATCAAATCGGCCAAGGGGGTATTTTATAGTGAGGGGGTTTATTTTTTATGAGAGAGACCCCCCCCACATCTGGCACACATCTGGAGCAGTTTAATGAGAGGCTCAGTCTGCCTGACTCTTTACTCCGAGCCCACCATCAATCTGCTCCACTCTCCAGTTGTCAAGACACTTCAACCCTCATCTCTCTCTCTCTCTGGCGAAAGCCAAGCGATGTCGATGCAAGAATTACAATAGTCTTTAAGAACCAGCGAGGGGGAAATAAAAAAAAACTGAGTAAAACTAATTGGGGAAGGCTTTAAATTTGGAAATGCCTCTCATGGCATTTACTCCCCGAAGCAATAAGCAACCTGTGATCTGAGCTGTCTCGATTACAGAGCTTACTGTAGTTTATTGATATGATTTCAATGCCTCGCACCTGTGTGCAGACGAGGGCTTTTCCGCGCAGTGTTTATGTCTCCGAGCCATGAGAGTCTGCTCCATAAAAGATTCTTGCTGGGACTGGATCCAAGCTCATTTGAGATTACTTTTTTTTTTTTGAAAGATAAATTGACTTCTTATTCAACAAACAAACAAACAAAGTGGTACATACGGAAGAGGATTAGGGCCGCCTCTGAAAAATGTTTATTTGAGTTCTGAGTTCAAAATGTTTTAGAATTAGTCCAAATTATTAGACTTTTTCCTCAGAATTCTGAGTTGTTGAGTTGTTTTGCAAAAACAGAATTGTGAGATAAAAGTGTGAATTCTGACTTTAAACTTAGAACTCAAATACATAATGGAACAGCTGGTGTCCCTGGAGTTTGCTGTCGGTTGTGCATGTCCTGTACATCATAAGTTTGATTACTGTAAATCTTATTTGACTGTATTTAAGGCACTTACGTAGACCGTATTAATGGTTTAGCTGGGTGGCGGTTTAGGAATTATGTATATGTATAATATGTAGAATCTTTTTAAGCTGATGTCAAATCTGCTTTTTATTCAGTTGTTTAACTGTGTGCGTGAATTCAGTAAAATTAAAGTCCATCCTCATCCGTAGGTATCCAACCCTTAAAGCGTTGCTGGTGTTTTGTCAGAGGTAGATGTGTTAACGTGTGGCCTCCCCTGCCTCTGGTCCCAGTGCATTCTCCATGGTAGCCGTCCATAAATCAAGAAAATGGCTCCTTTTGTATGTTCATTAATAGGCACAACATGCATCAATACAAAACCCCAACTATTCTTTGAATGGACTTTGATTGAAAGCCGGGCCTTTTTAACAGCAGCATTCTTATTCTCGCCCTGTAGCAGCTTGTCTAGCTGTCCGGGCTCTTATTTATTACCCCTTGAAGATGAGACAATGAAAAAGCAGTTCTCAGAGCCCTGTTTGCGTTGAGAGGCCCGGAGCACAAAGCAGCCGGAGAGCATCTCATTGTTCGACAGAAATGCGGCTTGCTTCAAAAAGCTCGCTCCGTCTTTTTTTTATTGTGGCGGTGGGTGGTAAGGGAGTGGAGGAGGGGCTCCAAAACCAACCGCGAGGACTAGATTTCATCACAGGAAGGCATGTGGGGGTGCGGGGGGTGGACCTGGAGATCCAGGAGTCAAACACAGGCCAATGTGAACTTCCCAGTGCTAAATTTAGTTCCCATCTATAGGAAGCTTTACTGCACTCGGGTTGTGTGCCCAGCAGAGGATGCAAATACTTTGAAATATGACCGAGGCTTGTGATTTAGATAAATGATCAAAGGACGTGTGTCCTGCTGTTGCAACTTAGTTTTTTTTTTTTTTATAAGAGTTTTAAATGGCAATGGCAATGCAAATCGAGGCTGGTAGTTGCAGAAGAATGAGGAGCAAAGTCCAGTTTTCACACAGTGTTTCCCTTCATGTGATCTGGACTCCGGAATGAGGAAAAAAGCAAGCGGAAAATGAGTGGTATTCTTAAGCTAGCCACAAAGAAGCTATTTAATGTGTGTCTGTGAGTTGTGTGTATGAACCTGTAATTATGAGGCAGAGAGCCCAAGTCTGCACTCAGAGATAAGTTGGACGGATGTTCGCTCTCATTCATAGAGAGCCAATGCGCTTTGCTCTGCTAAATGGGCTACAGATACTCCACAACAAGCAGCCTGCATCTGAAATCCACAGAGATGGAAAAAAAACGGCCATGCATAAAAGCAATGTGCAACTTCTCATACATGTATTCTTCATTTGCAGGTAGAGCTATTGGACACTGGAAAGTGACTGCAAGTGAATGTATTAAATGGATAATTCAAGTTTAT
This sequence comes from Etheostoma spectabile, assembly GCF_008692095.1. Classification (NCBI taxonomy): domain Eukaryota; kingdom Metazoa; phylum Chordata; class Actinopteri; order Perciformes; family Percidae; genus Etheostoma; species Etheostoma spectabile. The sequence goes on along the minus strand of NC_045740.1, from coordinate 30,007,832 downwards.
TACAACTTGGGTCTTATTGTTGTAGGTTTACCCAGAATTAGTACCGTGGGTAACGAGCCAACACCGGGCCCTTAAGCAGGATTATCAAGGTGTTGAGCATGAAGGGTTTTGAAAAAGGGAAGTTTGTGCAATGTGTAAGTGTTTTACTCCATTCACCTCCATTGATTCTTAGACAAATATCAGATTTCTTTTTTTCTGAGTGAATGTTGTTTTCTTTAAGATTATCACTATCTGCAGGTCATCTTTTACCTGCCATCTTAGATAATATGTAACTGTAGAAACGGCTGCATGTCTCCCGTAAAGTATCAAACACAGGTAGAGTGATGCTTGAGCTGAGGTTGCGGTCAACTCAATTGTGTGTGTGTGTGCGTGTCAGTCGGGGTTGGGGGGGTGGGGGGAACCGAGCAGCAACAGGA
>NC_045740.1:30001685-30007406 GCF_008692095.1 Etheostoma spectabile | reverse complement strand
ACGGCAGCCGCTGTCAGCTACTTTATAGTGAGAAATCACTACAGCGTCCATTAATATTAAAATGCATACAGGTTGGGAGGATGGTCTTTCGCTGTGTGTTTTGTTGGTAAATGTGAGATGTTCAAGTCACACACGTACTGTATCTTGTGTATTAACTACTGTATCAAGGTATTAAGACAACGGTCTCTGAAACAAGGATTAAATAAAAATGCGATAGAAGCCCTGCTTGTTAATCAATGTCTTGCAGTCACGCGGACCCCTGATTGCTCTGGGCTCATAAGCGCTGCTTATGTATAGTTTAATAGTAGCTGCACTTCTTAAGTGGATTCCTAAGATCTGGGTTTTTAAAACAAATCCCTCCCGTTTTTTCAACTTCTTGGTTCAACTTTGGCCTTTCCTTCTTACCCAAGTTGTGTGCTCACACACTTTTCCTGTGCCAATTGCACAGGAAACTGTAGGGCTGTCAAAGTAACAAGGATACTAGGGAGTTAACTTGAGTTCAACATATTTAGCAGTCAGTACCTGAGGACAGGATTTATCCATCAAGTTCTCAGCTAGCAGTTAGCCAAAATAGCTGTTAGCCAACCGCTAGCTTTGATTCAGTCTAAGATAACGTTACTCAAGCTAAACAGTGGGAAAAGCAGCTACAGCTAAATTAAGACTTTACAGTCATAATAAAGACAACGATTAAGTGATTTTATTTTAAATGAGCACAAGTAGAACTGACGTAACAGCTGTTATATGTTATATACAACGATGTTACGTTATATTATATTCGACGATATTGTACATGCTGTCTCAGCTAGCGGTTAGCAAAATTAGCTGTTAGCTAATCTGACGTTAGCTTTCCAGTGGAGGCTAAAAAGAGACCGCTACTGTGGAACAGAGCGTGCAGTGTCGTAAATCCTCGTATATCACGATTATCATCTGTGCATGTGCGAACATCTTGTGCATACCGACACAGGCCTCAGCTCCGTCGTGTCTTGTCTGGTTTTATTTCCTTTCATGCGTTTTTACCGCCTTTGTGATTGTCTGCCCCACCCTGATGTGTTTCACCTGTTGGAGCCCTGTCACCTGTCTCTCGTTTCTCCTCCGACCTCGTGTATTTATTCTGTGTTGTGTTTGTCGGGTGTGGGATCATTGTGTGCTGTTGTTGAGGTCGGTTCTGTCCTGCCTCTGGATTTATTCGTCTCAAGTTCCCTGTGGTTTTGTTTCCTGCTTGGATTACTTTTGTTGTACGTTTTTGCCTGTTACCTCATGACAATATTAATTTTGGTTTTTATTAAATGAACAATCTTCTCTGAACTGTATTTGGGTCCAAGCCACGCCATTATTCCTGACAAGCCGTGACAGAATGGTATAACAGCCCTAGTAATTAGTGATTAACACTGATGTATCTGCTGATCAGTTTCAGATAGACCGCTAAAGTGGTTTGGGTAACTTTACACTTTCAATGTTGCCACATTCCCAATACAACAGTTACATTCACCTGTCACAGATAGAAAGACTTAAGAAGCTACAAATTAGATCTAAGTAGGGATGAACTGAGCCCCTTTGCCACAAAAAAATGCAGATTTTGAAAATGATTACCATCAATGACATCCATAACATTGTACTGTGTCCAGTTCCAACGTTGTTATTCATTTATTTTTCCATTTCAAAAAATCTAAGCATGTTCATTACAGTATGATTAAGATTATGGAAAGACTGAGGTTATTACAAATGAAATGAAGCATATATATATGTATGTACCAACACATCCTTGTGAAGTCTGTCATTCTAATCCAAAACACATCTTGTCAAATTTTGCAAATATCTGCTCATGGTTTGTAGCTGTCCATTCTGTGCACACTAAAAACAATCCGGTTTTCCTATGCATCCCTTGCTCTCTAAATGGGAAACTAACAAAGGGGCTCGGACTCACAACAACACAACCCGTTCTCACTCTCAACTTGTTATATACTGATGCTTGGTCAGTAGCTCTCAGCGTCGCCCACCACAGCAAAAATCCCCCCTGAGATGACATAGTATGAAGAACAACAACGATAGCGAGTTATACGACATGACTGGAAATGTAGGTTGGGGTGGTGGATGTTTCAAACAACACAGGACCTCCACCCAGGACACCGGGGCTCGTATCCTGTTCTTATCTAAACCTATATTGCTCTTACGTCAGTCAAACACACGTCCCGACCCAGAGCGTCAAAAAGTGACGGCAAGAGTCTCGACCGTGCGCGTCAGGGTGTCAATCATGTGGATTCCTCTCATATAAATGGGATCTGTGGAAATACTGGGGTAGAATTATCTTTTAATGATGATCTATGTTGCCGAAAGACAAACAACTAAAAATAGCGATCATGTGTCCAGGTCACATTTGGAAGTTTGAAGAAGGCCCAGTCCCGCAGAGCTCTGAGCCCTGCTGTGATCTGAGCGGCTGTTTGCAGTGTGCCTCAGTCGAGACCTTTGTACAGCCCCGGTGCTGTATTCGGCCTGTGGTCACAACTTAGCTCCTAGCTCATCAATTACATTACGGCAGAGCCCACTCTGCGAGTAAGCAGCTACTGGAGGCATGCTTGTTGGTATAGCGGTGGGCTGAAGAGATAGCATTATCAGGACTGGAGGGCCATCACACAGAGACTGCTTTTCTTCAGTATCTCCATTTGCTGCCTGTTGTCAGATCCCTGGCCTCCACCAGCACGCACAACCCAGATCTCTCTAATCGAGTGAGTTTGTCTTGGGGGAAGGCCAGCAGACTGTGGAGCCTTTTTTTGTTTGTTTGAGAGCATGAACAAAAGGTTTTTTATGTGTGAAGGCTGTTCTCTCATAGAGGGATCTGGGTTAGCTGTGTCTGTTTGTGCTGATGCAGGCAAGCAGGCTTTGAAATGGCGCTAAGCCACATACCCGTGGGTTCTGTAGGACGGCGGCCGCGGCATCGCAGAGCCCCAGCGACTCAATAACAACCGCTGGATGTGTGGAGCCGAGGCAGAAAACAGCCGAGACGGACAAACGACGGACGGAGAACAAACAGCCAGTGACGGATTGATTGTTTCACACTCAACACACATTGTACTCAACTGGTTCAACATCATTTAAAAAAAGACGTTACATTATTTCAATGAGCGATGACAGACAAGGAAACAGAAAGGCCAAGGGATGATAAACTGACTCGAGCTGATTTTGCATGCAATTTTGATATGTCAGGACAATCCAAAGAAAAATCTTTCTTCGCAAGTCAAGCTATTTCTATCTAGGACAGGGGTCTCAAACTCAATTTACTTGGGGGCCGCTGGAGGTAGAGTCTGGGTTTAGCTGGGCCGCATCAAGTATTCCAAAAAAACCCTCTATTTCCTCAAAAAAGGGTGCGGAACTGCCGGTGCTTTAAGCCCCTAGATCTGATATGGTTGGTGCATTTCACAACAACAGACATCACATTGTCAAACCTCAGGCATTTGCAACAAAGGGCACTTAGCTAGCTTGACAACGGTTACACCGCTGTCACGAGACTACGGTAGCCCATAAGTGACATGCACAATGACAAAAAGTTTCAGAACGCGCGGGCCGCACTAACACTTAACTTTGATGTCAAGTAGGGGGCCACAAAATATCATCCCGCGGGCCGCAATTGGCCCCCGGGCCGCGAGTTTGAGACCCATGATCTAGGAGATAATAAGCCCCTTTATTCCCCTTACTTTCCCACCGAGGATGCCTTCGGCAAAAGGCTGGACCCGGTGCCTTGAGCTGGCTCATGAATCGGAAACTTCTAATAGAGAACAAGCTGGAACCACCAGCTTTGCTTGTTTCACCGAAAAGTTTGAGAAGAAATTGAGTCTGTTTCTCCTCCGGTTTGGGTACATCTAACCTAAAGGGTTAGTGAAAGTGCCAGATGATAAGACACAACATCAACAAAAAGGCATGGATAGTCAGACTATGATGAAAACCCCTTTCCTCACACCTTTGATTTATCAGATTTGAGGGGGTTGTGTCCGCCAATTTCACCATCTTTTTGAATCACACCTACTACATGAAGCAATGGGCCAGTTTACTCAGGTGAAACAAAGGCAGCATATGAACCTGTCTCTCAGTCTTTTAATTCTTCAACTATTTCCATCAAGTTTACTTTCTATTATTGATAACATTTACACACTTGGCACAACAGGAGTCAATGATGACTTAACTGTGGATACTTTTCCATTGCTTTAAAACGTGTGATTGGAATTTCAACTTTTTCAAGGGTTAGCAAAACGGTAGCCAAAATGAATGATTAAATAGTAGAAACAACTTTTAATTTCTCTGATCCTCTGCTTTGTTCCAACCCCGCTCCCTCTCTTCAGTCACCCTCTAGCTCGCTCGGCCATATTACCGGGCTCGGGGGCACTCGTTGAGCCTCCGTCTAAAACTCAGTTTTGCCATTTTCTTTTTTATTAATGTAATATGATAATGTATTGACATTCCAAGGGACTACAGATAAAAATCTGCTTTTCTGCAAACTCTGGTGCATTTACATTTTGAGTGCAAACAAAAAATGTCCATTGATGTGCATTTTCCCTTTTTAAATAAAAAAATCTACCCATGTTATTCTTCCATTGTCGCTCCTATTTTCCTCTCATGTTAAGTATGAAATTAATGCGGTAAGCGTGGATATTTTCAAAACAGTTTAAACATTTTAAACTTGTTTATAGTCGGTTTCTCCTCCGTTTCTACACTTTGTGCAAACTTGCATTTACTGTATTCACATTTTTCCTTTGACTTAGCATGCAATCATGTCTAAAATGTGCATTGTGTCAGAACACACCTTAATACTGTCATATAGTGAGGCCTAATACACACTTCAACCCCTGGGTAGCACTTACACTTTTTCTTCATGGGCTGTGACGTGAAAGCAGCATAGCAACAACATGGTGGCAGCAGCAGAATATGTACTGGGTGTGTTCAGCTACAGTCAAGTCAGAACGCATAGGCCGATACACAATCAATGTAGACTTTAACCCTAAAAATACACTGCGGTTTGCAGTTGCTTGCGTAGCTTGTGAGCCGTTACATGGTCATTACGGACAGCTGCGCCGATTAAAACAGAATCGCTCTGTCAGACACACATCTGGAAACTAGAATGCCTCTGGTGTAGACAGGGTGTTCACATTTCAGTGCATATTGGAAATAGTCACCAACCCTGCCTGTAAGTTTTACTTTATTAGTTCTGTGGGAAACATAATCTTTATTTGACCCAATAACACGAGTTAGTTACATACTGGAGATCCTGGCAATTTCTCAACAGCTGAAATCAGATTTTAAGTAAAGAACGAACTGAGAATTTTACAATTGCCAGCTGTATGTTGCCTTGTGTTTCATTTGTTTTTGTGTTACTGTACTGTGATCCTTTTCTTCAGACTCATGGGGAGAAAGCAGCAAAAAAAAGAGCACGCTGAAAAGTATGGATTTTCTGGCACCGCCCTGCTTAAATTAAGAAATGCCAATATGAGGATTCCACCCCGACACACTGGTTCACGTCGAGTTCACTTGTCATTTTCTATAATTCTGACAAAATCAAGATGCTTAACCATGATGTAGTTAGCCATGCTGGGCCGCCCTAGGGCTTTCTGATTGAATTAGGCGTCTGTGTTCTACCATTCAGTACCAGCCTGAAGTATTCCAAACACTTAATGGGGCAGAAGTTATTTATTCTTATCAAATAGGGGATTTTATATATATATATATATATATATA
>NC_045740.1:30000984-30001675 GCF_008692095.1 Etheostoma spectabile | reverse complement strand
TATATATATATATATATATATATATGAATTATCCTGTTGTTCATAAATTCAGCATGTAGGAGTCCCTCAGCTTTCTTACAGCTAATGTAATGTTACTTCATCCTAAAAAGGCACGCTGAGATTGCTGATGCACAGAATATATCAGCAAATTTTACATGGGATTTAGATTCTCAGCATGACTACAGTAATGCAGTTCCAACCCGCATTTAGATAGATAGATAGATAGATAGATAGATATTTCCTCCTCTGTGTCCCCCCTTTTGGAACAATGTGTCTGACTCAGATTAAAGACCTTTATCCCAGCGCATTCCTTAAATTTGTATTACATTGATCCTAAGCAATAGCCAAATAGGACAGTAAGATAAAGTCAAATACATTTGTTTAATAAGTCAAACATCTCTCAGAGACTACGTTTCCCAGGCAGCAGACCAATAGTCGGAGCAGGTCCACGCATCTCTGGTCCCTCGAGCCTCATGAGCCCTGATCTATTCTTCCCCTCATCTCTTATACCTTCTTTCTTGGGCCCCCTCTTTTTGTTCAACACACCATACCATTAAAACACTGAAACACACTCGGCCTCTTATAGGGGACATTTTACATTCTTATTATATTTATCTGCATATAGTAAGAACGTTATTCTACAATAGATAGATAGATGACGGATGGAGACAGACAGACAGACAGACAGACA
>NC_045740.1:30000289-30000974 GCF_008692095.1 Etheostoma spectabile | reverse complement strand
ACAGATAGATAGATAGATAGATAGTGAGACAAAGTATGGTTTACAGCAGTACATCTATACAGCACAGATATTCCAAGGTTGCTATGGTAGCTAAACTGCTGAAAAATCAATGACTGGTAAAAAAAAAACAAGGCAGAATTGGATTGAGAACGATATGTTGCTTAATGAACATTGGAAAAGAAAAGGTTACAAAGTAAATCTGACTCGCAGATAACTTCAGGGAGAAGCTTGTTAATTATGGTTTTTCCCATGGCCTTTTCACGGCAGACATTTCCACTAGCCACTGGAGGAAAAGCACGGGTGTTACTGAGAACATCTCGGTCCTATTTCAGTGTCCCTGTAAACCATGACAGTGTGACAGTGAGCCAGCATGAACCACACCAGGACCCTGAACCTGAAGGAGCTGAATGGAATTCATCTGTTATTATTCTTATGATTTACATCTCTGCTTTTCTTACTGTGAGGCGTGCTGTTACAAAGGCCTAGAGTCAACAGAATTATTTGAGATAATAGAATCAACCCTCAAAATAAAAAAAATGGTTACAGTTCAATGGTTCAGTTATAGTGCTGGAACTATGTCTTGAAGAACAGCAATTTTATCCATCCACCTAGTACTTCTGTGTAGTGACTCCGGCTGTGCTGCAAGCGCGCGCGCACACACACACACACACACACACACACACAC
>NC_045740.1:29997710-30000279 GCF_008692095.1 Etheostoma spectabile | reverse complement strand
ACACACACACACACACACACACACACACACACACATTTTGTTGGGAATATTGAGAAGCTGTAGTGTTTCGGTCTTATTCTTTTTTTTTCTCTTTTTTTTGGAATGAGCCAGTCCCACGTTTGCTCAGCTTGTTTCTCTGACTACTTTTTAAATGACCAGGATCTAGAAAATGTATCATAAAAATGCTTAGAAAGAGTTATTTCTACATAGACGCTTCATCCAACTACAGAAAACTGAATTTCATTTAATATCTGGACCGTTGCCTTATGTCTGCCATCCACTAGAAGACTGAAGTCTGACGACAATCATCTTACATCTAAATTTAAAGACTAACTCCTGTTAGATGGGTTGGAAATCAGCAGCTTTCCCCTTTTTAGCGTTTAGCTTAGTGTGGTGCCATAGCAACCATAAACAACACTGGTGATGGAGGGAGCTCATTGGTTGTTGACAATGTTGACATGATTTAACTTCACTACCATGTTTGATTCTGTTGGAACGTCAAGCCGGGAGGAAGACAGACTGGGACTGAGTTTTATGACCTTAAACCAAACGATGGAGACCATGGGGACCATTAGGTTTAGGGTTGGGGGGGGGGCTCCAACTCTACCAAGACTCTCTGGGTTTCATTTGGTAATTGGACATTGGCGAGAAAGGAATGAAAGTTATTTGGTGTAAGGTCGGCATTACAAAAGTCTTCAGTAATTATTCTGCACAATTTGTTGATTTGTGTTCTGTCATTTTATTTCATTGTCTTTGCATTTCACCATGGTTCTATGTGTGCGATTGTGTGATTGCCAGTATGTGTGTGTTTATGTTGGAGACGGCCATCAATAGACAGAGAGAATGGAGAGAGAGATTAGGCAACTTTGTGTGCTAATCCCTGTGAAATCACAGGCCCAGGGGGTGAGGAGGGGAGATAGGCGAGTGCCTCTCTGATCAGACGGGCTATGGCTCACTGTGTGAAGCCGCCTGAATGCCCAGTAATCCCTCCCAGAGCCACAGAGAAGCCCGCCTGATTGATGGGCAGCTCCCCTCACAGCAAACACCAGACTTCTGCCTCAACAGTTCATCGCGGACAGGCCTAGGAAGACTACAGGTGGGTTAAGGTGGTGAGAGCTGAGGTGATGGATTAGTGGGGAGAGATGAAGAGAAAGTTGATTTTGCTGTCAAATAAGCAGTGTGATGGCAGCGCTGTTACTTTGCTTTTGCCCAACAGTACTGCTTCCTTTTCGGAGAGATTTAAAGTCAAACATGTCCAATTTTCATAAAGATAACACTACTTGAATCATTATTATCTACATGTCTTTTATCTCTTGCTCTATTGTTGTCAATTGATTGAGCATAACCATGATTGAACCCATATGTGAGACTGTACTCGCAAAATCATCAGCAACACTAGTCCTAGGCCTATTCGTAATGGCCTGTGCTTAAGTTTAGTCTTCACCTTGGAAAATGTAGTTTGGCTGAAGTAAATGTCAACTCATAACTCAGAGTTTTCATACATCTCAATGTCTTCATCAGCGGTTATAACCCATATGGCAACTGAGCAACCTCCTGGTGATAAAGACAGTAATTAAAGGCAGTTGGAAGAAAGATTTGTTGTTGTCAGGCTTATATTTCGACTTACTTAACAAGGATCTCCAGCTACTGTGTGAGTTATGGCTCTTGACGTTGTTTCGCATTGTTATGGTAGTCTCGCATTGCGAGAATTACAGTATATCTACAACACTGTGGAGTACAGTCTGGCTACAGCACATATACATGTTGGGATAGGATGAAAACAATGCTCTGGGCCGTTTGCATTTCTTTAAAACCAATCACAATCATCTTGGGTGCTAAACTCCGAACTCAGCAACAGTGGCTCTGGAACTTGTTCTGGTGGAACATTTGCACCGTGCAAAAGAAAATGCCACATACACTATTAAAGGTCCCATGACTTGGTGCTCTTTGTTTACGTTTATATAGACCTCAGTGGTCCCATAATACTGTATCTGAAGACTCTTTTATGTAGACCTTAGTGGTCCCCTAATACTGTATCTGAAGCTCTTTTATATAGAAATAGGTCCCCTAATACTGTATCTGAAGTCTTTTTATATAGACCTTAGTGGTCCCTAATACTGTATCTGAAGTCTCTTTATATAGGCATTAGTGGTCCCTAATACTGTATCTGAAGTCTTTTATATAGACCTTAGAGGTCCCCTATACTGTATCTGAGTCTCTTTTATATAGACCTTAGTGGTCCCCTAACTGTATCTGAAGTCTCTTTATAAAGACTTAGTGGTCCCTAATACTGTATCTGAAGTCTCTTTTATATAGACCTTAGTGGTCCCCAATACTGTATCTGAAGTCTCTTTTATATAGACCTTAGTGGTCCACTAATATTGTATCTGAAGTCTCTTTTATTTAGACCTTAGTGGTCCCTAATACTGTATCTGAAGTCTCTTTCCCAAAATTCAGCCTTGGTACAGAATTACAGCCACTAGAGCCAGTCCCACAATGAGTGGTATGTGCCATTTCTGAGTCTGTAGCTGTAAGGGGGCGGGGGGGCTTGACCAACTGCCACTTTGCT
>NC_045740.1:29997545-29997700 GCF_008692095.1 Etheostoma spectabile | reverse complement strand
CCATGATGTCTCTCTCTCTCTCTCTCTCATTGGTGAGCCAAATTCTCTAGGCAGGCAAAGCAGAGAAAAGGGAGGTGCCCTGTATGACCTCATAAGGGGCAAGATTCCAGATTGGGCCACCTGAGCATTCATTTTCTCAAAGGCAGAGCAGGATA
>NC_045740.1:29991863-29997535 GCF_008692095.1 Etheostoma spectabile | reverse complement strand
AGTTTACACCTATCACCATTTCTAGCCATAGGCAGGCTGGGGGAACGTGTACTAATGTTAAAAAACAACTCATAAAGTGATATTTTCATGCCATGGGAACTTTAAATGAAGTTAACCAAGTAATTTAAATTAGCTGGATACATGGTTTAACGTAATCTGTACTTCTTCCACAGCAATCGCCACCAATTGGTCCCAAAACACCCCAGTTAGAGAGTAAATGCTGAAAACATTATTTTTAAATCTTTACAGTCATTCACCAAAAGAACCAAGCAGTTGTTGCATTATCCACATTTTCTTCAAAGCTGGTCATGTTCAGCTTGTGGCTTGCTAGTTCAGGTGCAAGGCCTGATTTCAGGCTTTATCCTGGTAATGTACCTCCGTTGATCCAGTGTATAGTTAAGCAAAACCTCATGGGTAGCATCCTTTTGATATGGTAGACCAGTTTTCTTTCTTGTTTTTCATAAGTGTTAATTTAACCTCATTTTCCTTCCTGTCCTTAATCTTTTAACTATAATCAAGTCATTTTAGCAAGGCTGTGATAGTAGATATGCCTTAATCTTACCTAACCGTAACTTGGTGGTGGAAATGAATCGGTCATATGAATTGGTTTGAGATAGTATCCTTCTGATTGTACATAAAGCACTCATTTTTGTTGTTTTAATTTTTTGTTGTCGACAAAATGAATATTTTGCCATAGGAATTGTTAGAAATCTGGTTGGTTAAAGTTTTTCCTTTTTGACATCTTGCACCTGGTAGGTCTCTCTGAGAAAAGTATGATTCCCATGATTCTAAACTTTTGAGTCCTTTTGAGTATAAACTGACCCAAGTGAAATGGAACCCATTTCTGACACTTGAACAAGGTTTTCCATTGAACCCCTAACTTAAAAGTAATGTCTTCTACATTTCATTTGTCTCTGCACTGGGTTTTGCTATACTGTATATATTTAATCCCGTCCATCCGTCCATCCATCCATGTTCTGCTGTTTATCTGGCTCTTGGTCCCATGGCAGCAAGCTTATCAAAGTAGCCCAGATGTCCTTCTCCTCACCACCGTCCTCCAGCACCTCCTAGGGGAATCCTTCATTGTTCCCAGGCTAGATAGGATTTGTACTCCCTTTAGTGTTTTCTGGTTCTGTCCTCCACAGGAAGCCGTCGTGTATCTGATTAGAACGGCTGAACCTCAAGTGGCTCCCTTCTATATGAAGTGTTTCTGCTCTTAGCTCCTTCCTCCTCACACTGTTTCTTACCCAGAGCCATTCTGATTTGCATGGCCCAGAGTGCTTAGTCACACTGCAGAGGGACATGGTGAAATGTGCACATATCACGTGAAATAGACGGTGGTGGAAGCTTGGTAATGTCGTTACTTTTAGCTCTTGTATGGACTGATGTGTGGGTTAATTTGAAGCAACATTGTTGACTCCTGTCCCATGACTGACTGCAAACCATGAAATCTCTTTTTAACCCTTGTGTTGTCTTTGTGTCAAAATTGAAAATCAACAATTTTGTTGACACTTTTTATAGACGTTTTTAACTTTTTCTAATGTTTTTTGTCCTTTTTCAATACTGTTGACGTTTTTTTCAATTTTTGTCACTTCTTTTGACGTTTTCAACACTACGTAACACTAACTCCTTAACTTTAGTTTTAAGTTAATTTAGGAATTTTTGATTAATAAACCTCATTTAAAAGGAAATTATACCTAATGTTAGAGTTAGAAAAGCAGAAATTAGGAATTATTGAGACTAAAATTAAAGGAATGGATGTTGATGGATAATCACAGACTGGAATATGTCAACTTTTACTCAATACTATTTCAAAAACACTTCCATTTGTTTTCAAATGCTATAAAATTAAATAAGACGCCCCAAAATTAATGAAAGTAGAGATTTGTACTTGCCAAAGAGCGTTGGATGGAATCAATCATGTTATTTTGGGGAATTAAAAAGAACATTGATATAGGAAAACAGGTCAATTTGACCCGAGGACAACATGAGGGTTACAGCAGTTTATATACCAGCAAAGCAAGGTAACATTAAAGAGGCTTGTGAGAGTCTGAAGAATCTTAAGTCTGACGCCACGGTATCTCGGGGTCTTGCTCACAAGTGTTATTCAGATTCAGGTCAACATCGACTGCTGGCCGTACAAACTGAAATGCCGGTGGTAAATGAGGTGGTATGGGAATTTGAAAAGGATGTCCCCCATTGGAGGCTTTCTGGGCACGTCAAACGAGAAAGACATCTTTCTTGGGAAAGCTCAGAACATGCTGGAGGGATTTCGTCCATCTGGCCTTGGAATATCCCCCAGTAAGAGGTTATAGGGTAAAGAACATCTGGGCTATATTGCTTAACTTGCTTTGAACCGTGGACTGGACCAGGATGGAAAGATGCTACGCTACATCTTATGTGTTTTCTTCTTCTTTTCTATTTCCTCAAAGATCAGCACTGTCAGGACTGTTTGCAATTGGTCAACTGTGCACATTGTCTCGGCAATATGGAGAAAATCACGATATTTTTAACCAAATACATTGCTATCACTATTGCGATGATATTGGGGTTGGCTATTGGTGCCTTCACAATGAGATTTTTGATAAATACTTTTAGAGCTGCAAAGATTACTTGATTAGTTGTGAACTATTAAATTAAGCACCAACTATTTTGATAATAAAGTCATCAGTTTTACAATTATTTATTGAAAAGTAAATCTTTTCTGATTCATTCTTAAAAGTGAAGATATCCAGTTCCTTTGCTCCTCAGTAAACTGAATATCTTTGAGTTGTGGACCAAACAAGACAGACATTAGAGGACGTCAGCTTTGGGAAACCGTAATCCACGTTTTTCACAATTTTATGACATTTTAGTAAAAAAAACAACTAATTGAGAAAATAATCAACTGACTAATCAACCATGACAATAATTGTTAGTTGCAGCCCTAGCACAGTTAATATAATGAGTGGGTAATGGGTAAATACTAGCTCAGCTTTTTTACCCTGCAGAGACCTGAGGACCAGGTAACCATAGTCCTCGGAAATCCACCAGAGGTTAGAAAGCCAACAGAGAGACAACGGAAGGGGACACAAAGAATGTCGACGGTGACCAACATCCGGCCAAAATGGGGGACATCTGGCGGAATTTCCGGCAGCATCACGGAAATGAAAACGTTGTCAATATAGACTAATGCTGGTGTGACAGGGCTTGGCCTGTCATTGGCCCGTCTTTGTCCTTTGAAGCACCACAGGTAGTGAGGGAGACTGATGGTGGCAGGCCATGAACACAATCTCCTCCTCTTCACACAGACAGAGAGAGAAGCTCATCAAGACCTGAGTCTAGGGGTGCATCGCATGCTCCTCAACAGCTGAACTGGATGTTGTTCAGTCCCTCCTTGGTGAAGGCTGTCTCAAAGAACTTATATCCGCCCTGAGGAGAGAGAATCGAGGAGGGATCACCAAGGAGCCTTGAGCAAGGACAAAGAGAGCAGCCTTCCTGGAAGCCATGCAGCTGAAGGAGTAGCTCCGCCCAAACAGCGGACGAATTCATGTGACTGAATGTGATTAAAGGACGTCTCATGTCTCTAAAACACATTTCCTCGGTTCCTCTCTCCTCCTCCCATGATTTCCTTGCTTGAGGAAGGGAGGCAAATGGAGGAGTCAAGGAGACAATTTAAGCGACATGAGACCCACCGAATGATTATGGGCCCGACGACTAACCAAGGCATGCTGGGAAGTCTGTATTACACAACAGGTTGAAGTCCGATTTGGGAGGAAAGACCTTAACAGCACTGGTCCTACTGTTAGACTGACAGGTTATCTCTAACAAACAAAGTGTAACAAGTAAAATGTATGTATTAAAAAAAAAAAAAAACCAGATTTTAACATTAACACACGTTTAAGCCTTTGCTCTAGAGTGAACAAACAAATTGTGTTACTGATGATGCCATCACATTGCCTTAAAAACTACACCCACACACTCATGCATGTGCATGTGGCGGCACAGATACACACCTACACTCACAGATTTGGTTGGAAATGAAAATGATCTGTCAGCCAGTGTTTTGTAGGAGACAGAAAAGTAAACAATGGAGGCAGTCGCATTAAGACACTTAGACAGAAGTGTAATTACTGCTTCTCCATCGACCCAAATATCCAGCTGGGGACCCATTGCTGAGGGTACTTAGGCTGTTAGGAGTAAATGAGCTCACTTTATTGCCTTCTAGTTTGTAATGGGTCTCTCTCTCATACCTCTGGCCAGTGGTGCACGTCTTTAACCAATCACAATCAGCCCTGCACAGTCAATGTTTATTAGCTATTGTCTTGTACTGAGCAGACAATAATGTGCACTTGACTTGAAATGCCCTGTCATGACCACGGGAGGCTTCGGAATCAGCGCGCTTCCGTGTCTTAACTGTGCAGCAGAGAGGTAGAGGTGGTTTATTACATCTCTTGATCCATGTCTCCCACACAGCAGCCAAATAAATATATAATAATGCATATGGTTGGGCTTCTGTTTATGGGTTTGCTGGTGAAACGTCTACATTATAACTGCAGAGTGTCACCAGTAGATATGAAATTGGACATTTGAATACCATGTTAATGACTTGTTTTAAAGGGGTAACACTAAAGGAGATATATGGCTATTTTGCTGGAGTAACATGTCTTCTTTCACACTGTTGAGTTTCATTTTTTCCAACACATTGATTCGAGATTCATTCAAGATTTCTTTATTGTCATGCCACAGTACGCTGCAGTACGAAATTAAAAAAAACAATTCAAAACATAAATTCTTAAAAGCAGTGGAAAAGTTGAGATATTAGTTATATGAATGAAAATAAATAAATGCTTAAATGGGTGTGCAGAGCATGTAGAGTGATACATAAAAATAGTCAAAAAAATATACAAATATATAAATATCTAGATACATACAGTTGGGAAAAAGTATCAAGTATAAATATTTGTATTTAAAGTATAATAGTGCTGTAGAGAATATGTATATGTGTGTGCATAGATGTGTGTGTGTGTGTGTGTGTGCTGCTTGTTTACATATGTTTTTGTCTTCTTTGGGATGCACGTTGGTGCAAGTGTTTTAAAAAAGCAACATGAACATGAAACATGAAGTAAAGTTAAACCTAGTGGAAGGACGCATCTAGAATAAAAACCTAGGGAAAACTAAGCTAGAGGCAGAAACAGTTTAAGGATGAATCAAATACAAACCACTATTCCAATGAAGATGAGACGTAAGTAAAGCCTTTTATGCCCAATCATGACTCTCACCCATTTCCAATTAACCTGATTCACCTGTGCAGGTGTTTTTTGAGCATTCCTCAACTTTCCCAGTCTTTTGTTGCCCCTGTCTAAACTGTTTTTGAAACATGTTGCAGGCATCAAAATAGGGGAACGTTTGCAAAACTAGACATTAGACGTCTTGTCTCTGTATTTTATTTAATTGAGGTTGCAAAGAATTAGCAAATCATTGATTTGGTTTGTTTTTTACATTTTACAGAATGTCCCAAATTCATTGGAATTGAGGTTCGTAATTTCTTGTTAAAGTACAAAAACTGAAAGCTGTCTCTTAAAAGAAGACTAATATGTCATAAAAAGGTAAACAAAAAGGCAAAATAACATATGGGGAAGGGGGGGAATGTGTAGGATTTCACCCCTCTCTGGGCTATGTATCCCTTCTAT
>NC_045740.1:29988030-29991853 GCF_008692095.1 Etheostoma spectabile | reverse complement strand
TGTGGATATCTACTAACCCCCCCCCACCCCACCCCACCCCACCCCCCCAAATTGACCAATAGACCAAATAATATAGTCACGACAGAGCTCCATCTATCAGGGGCAGTTAGTAGTTGTGTAGCCGCCAATATGGGAATTGTTGGGTTTCTGTAAATAACATCACAGAGTCCCGGTCTAGACCTGCTCTTTGGCGCTATGTAGATAAAATTGAATTGAATTGAAATTGAATTCAATAGGGGACTGTGAGCCGGTTACAGGGCACCGCCAGAGGACGGTACTTCAGGGGCTGTGGTAGCTGAGAAAAAGTGAGCGTCATGCGGCGAAGACAGTCTAGGCACCAAACAACCGTAGTTAGGTTTAGATAAAAGATCGTGGTTTGGATTAAAACCCTCGCTAGGAATTCACCGTGAGGCAAACTCAGCTCTCCGGCTTGAAGTCTCCGTGTTTTAGTTTGACACTAGTTGTCGTGCTATTTCATTTTGAGATTTTTTTCCATTGAAGTTCATAAAGAAGTGTTTAGGCACGGCTGGCTGAGTGGCTCTCATTGTATTGGAGGGGGGGGGGAGATTTAATCATTGCATGTTTGGTTGTGCATGATGAAAAAACACTGTTTTTTTTCCCCTCACAAATCGCATCCTGCACACAAGACATGAGGCATACTGGTTTACTGGCTCGGGTCTGGAGACGTTGAAGCTCTCTGATCTCGCTCAGCTTTGTGTGGCAACTTATTGCTGTCCCTCGTTACAGCTGATCAGCCTCAGCTGGGGGGGGGGGGCAGCACAGGCACACACCTGAAGACAATCACACAGAAAACCACAAACCAAACACGTTCAATGTCAAACTGGTGTGCAGCGTGTTGCTACGGTTTCCTTGACAGGTTTCCTCTGAACAGTGTGCAACGGGCTTTGAGATTTGTTTCCCATTGGTCGGTGGGTGTGTCTCCGGTTTACTGGTTGTTTCACAAGTGATACCCAATCTGCAGAGACGTGACTGTAATCTCGTGCCTATAGAGAGGCCGAGCACTTGCACACACAACAGGGCGTACCCCTGTTTTAGTTTAAAATCCGTGTTGCTCTGTTTTGTCAGGGCTGAACGTGACCCAGCTGGTTTTTATGTCTTCACCTAACCTGTGTTTAAAAGCTTTCTCTATCATGGAAATAGTGTCTGTTTAGTGTTTTCGCCATTTTGTAGTGTTTGAATTCTCTGTGGTAAATTTCATTCACTATATAGTGTATTACATACTATATTTTACTCCTGTATCCCACAATGCAACGCGGTTGTGTTTTCCCGGAGGAGAAGAAGAAGCCGAACGACCCACGGTAATTGGAAAGGAAAAATGGAGAGGGCTTTGGTTTCTAAACAGTTGAAATGTAACATGCAACATATATAATATACAAAAGGTGCTCGCTTGGTTTCAGGGACGTATAAGGAGTGTTTTTATTTCGGTTTGTTTACATGATGCTTTAGGGTAGTGTCCGAAATCTCGTTCAGCTGTTCCATATATAGTATTATATAGTATATTAGATAATGTCTCTTTTGCATATTTAAAGGTCAAATTTCAGAAAACCTTTAATGCAAAAAAACTCCTCTTAAAGTGCCTATATTATGCCATTACATGCTCATTTTACGGTTCATAAACGTATTTTGAGGTTGTACCAGAATAGGTTTCCATGGTTTAATTTCCAAAAAACACTATTTTTGTTGTACTGCACATTGCTGCAGATCCTGTTTCCACCCTGTGTGTTTAGGTCTCTGTTTTAGCTCCAGAGTGAGACATCTCACTTCTATCCTATCTTTGTTGGGAGCTGCACATGCTCAGTAGCTCGGTAAGATCCCATCAGCTAGATAACTCTTCCTCCAGCTTTGGTCAGTCCAAGGCAGGATCAGCTGGGAGACTTCTTCTAGACCAGGGACACAACAGGGACAGGAAGTAGAACAGGGACAGGAAGTAGTTATTTTGGAGATTCTGGTCACTTAGTAGCTGTTGGAGCAGTGTTTTGCCATTGAGAACGAGCTAGCATGCTACGGTTAGCCTGAAGACGGTTAGAGACCTACGGTTAGAGACTGAAGACAGAGGACTTTCAGAAACCGGATCTCACTCAGAACACCACGGATGTTTTTTTTTCCAAGTTTGTATGTGGAAGCACCAGAGACACAAAATAGCCCCCCATATCCTAGAAGAAGTGATTTTTTTCACAAAATGGGCACTTTAATGCTGTGTGTCCATAGTGAGCGTCATTTTCCCACCATTCATGTGTATGGGAGCAGCCGTGCTGTCCAACCTGGTAGCATTGTGGGGACTTTGGAGAAGAAGGGCGTTGAGCTGTCCTCTCCTCATCTGCAGAAAATCCAGCCGACTTTATACAAATTAGGATCAAGCAGCTTGGCTCAAAGCCTCTCAAAGTTGAAATAAAGACAGATTCAGCAACTGCATGGCCCATTCATCTCTTGAAACATTTTCAGAAACACTTTCCGATGAACTATTTTCATAAAAGAAGAAATCGTGTTCTGTACGAGGCGCCATTATGGTCGCTTTTAAAATCCCGGAGAAGCCCCGCGTGACGTTTGGCCAATCCGCTGCAGCCATCGAGGTTGTTTACTTATCTTTAACTTTAAAGTGGGTAATCAACTTATTCATGGAGAGATGTTTTACCATATTCACCTGTGGTGTCTCTTTAAATAAAGCGTGTCTCAATCCAGAGTTTTAATTTACAAAAAAAGGTATTTACTAAACAAAAAACGTGTTCATGATGTGAGAGAGGCTATGGAAAATATAAGAATGTAATTAAATATGGCAATAAAATTAGACAGAGGTACTCAACTCCATACTGATACCATATTTCCATATAAAGCCAAAACTTGAGATGCGTCAGTAGGTGTATATTTGTCCTTTTGGACACAGCTGCAAAGGTAGTGTTTTTCCCTGGGTCCATTCACAATGCTAAGATAAGGACAGGTCCAATGAATGTGTCCCGCCACCTTTCTCCCTACAAACATTTGGAACACTACCCAGCACTATCAGACGTTGTTCTACTCTCTCTAGTTTTCACAATTGGGTCACAAATCACGGCTGACACATAACCAATGACTGTCCATTGTTACTTTTAACTTAACAAACAAATAAATAAACTGTAATGGCACTTGGAGAGTGAAGACCTTTCGTCATGGCCGATGGTACATTCAAGCGCTCCAAGTTGGGAAGTCATTCTTCTGAATCAGGTGTGTTCACTAGCTTTAAAAGGGTAACTTTTTTAAAAACCTGGACCCTATTTCCCAATGTTTGCTGTGTCTATGTGACTGATAGAAAAAAACTATCTTGGACATTGGGTCAGTGTGACAGGGCGCATGGCGTTACTTGCACCTTCTGGCTGAACACTGACTTTCTAAGACTCTTATTGTGATATGCTAGTGTATGTG
The DNA here is from genome assembly GCF_008692095.1 of Etheostoma spectabile. Taxonomy (NCBI): domain Eukaryota; kingdom Metazoa; phylum Chordata; class Actinopteri; order Perciformes; family Percidae; genus Etheostoma; species Etheostoma spectabile. The sequence goes on along the minus strand of NC_045740.1, from coordinate 29,988,436 downwards.
ACGTGTTTGTTTTGTTACCTTTGTTGTGTTTAAATTTACCCGTTACTCCATCCATTTCCATTGACTTGCAATAGTCACGTAGCTTTCTAGTGCGCACATTTTAACATCCGAAGCTACGGTGTTATACATGTTAATTCTAAATACACTACTCCGTCATTCTGTTTACAACCATATATTTCACTAACATTCCTTAGTTACAATAACCCCACAACAATCCGTTCTTGATAATCTGACATCTGTTTATTTAACTTAAAGGTAATTACAGTCATTAACTAGCATATGTTTCATCTTACCGGCGTCTTCGGATGCAAGTAGTAAAAGGGAGTTTGTTGTATACACCAGGGCTTTTAAAGGCGGGCGGACTTCCGGGGTTACTTCCAGCCTGAGCCACCCCTGCAGAATGTGA
>NC_045740.1:29987847-29988020 GCF_008692095.1 Etheostoma spectabile | reverse complement strand
TGATCCATTTCAGGGGTGTGCTGTAGAGCTATTTAATGGTGAGACTTCAGTTACTCGGGAAGCTGCATGAAGTAAGACGTAAGTCTGAAGAGAGCCCGTGACTATTTTACATACAGCTGTATTTTTGTATTTAGTTTGTTATTTTACCTTTTTGACTCTTAAGTCTATTTTCT
>NC_045740.1:29984958-29987837 GCF_008692095.1 Etheostoma spectabile | reverse complement strand
GAAAGTCTTTGATTTTTATTAGTCTTTTTGGTTATTCTTTTGTATTTTGCTGTGTGGCCTTATTTTGGGATAAATAAAACTATCCCATCGTCAACAAAACCACATCCCTGACTCCTCATTCCTGGTACTCGTCCTTCTGCAATCTACTGGCAACATCTACCCACAACAGTCAGTATTAAGAAGACTTCTGCAGTTGGCAGCAGTGAAACAAGCTACAGTGTAACGTAAATGGGCCATTACACACACTCAATTACGTCCAAAAAGAGTGCATGTTTCCACTGACAGACTCAGATTAATTTTCTAAGTGACTGACAACATTATAGGAAGGATCCCGACAGAGATAGACCTTTTGGTTTAACATGGAAAATGCTATCGCCAAACCCACCAGACTCCATTAAAACATGTAAACAGTCATTTTCATCATCCTAAACACTCACACGCTAAAAAAAAGAACACAGTTGTTCCAACAATCACCCCTCTGGTTTGGTTGAAATAAACTGAAATAAATTAAACTTAATTCCTCCAGTTACATGTAGAAATAAGCTGGCTCTATACACACTAAAAGTACTGATTATTTCCATGGAGTCTGGTGGCTTGGGCGATTTCTGAGCTGTTTTTGGTTAAAGAGAAAGGATTTTACTCTTTTATGAAAGACAAAAGCAAAAGTTTCTTCTGTCTAAAGATCCTTTCTGTAATGCTGTCAGACACTCACAGTAACAATCTGAGCCGGTCAAAGGCAAAACCAGAACTTTTACTGGATGATAATGGACGATGCACATGGGCCCTGGTTCGGGGCTGCCAGACTCAATACTGGACCAATTTCAAGGATTCCTGTTTACATCAGTCATAAAGACACCACAGCATGGGAAAATAGGGTCCAGAACGAATTTAACATTTAAGTCTTAAAGAAGATATTTTATATTGTATGGCTCAGAGCATTTGAACACAACGTTGGGGGCTGGAGGAGCAAAGGAAACCAATTAGGAAAGCCATGGAATCTGATTGGGAACTCATTTTTTTGCTACAAGCTTCCACTTTTTAAAAAAAAATCTGGCCAATATTTCAATCCTGCTGACAGACAAACCAACCAACAAAGCGACAAGGGGAACAGAATCTATAACCTCTTTGGTGGAGCCCAAAGTGACTTATCACACAGACATGACACTGATATCATGAGATTCCCACTGTCTTCTTTGTCCTGAGTCCAGCCTAATGACACATTAGTGTTGTTGTCTCTAGTATTTGCTCATTTGGATGATCATTTGCATTTTGAGATTCACCCAGCAGGGCAGCATTTTGACCTGCTGGAAACAGCTGAGCACAGAAACCATCGAGCTCAACGTAATTCCCGAATATCGCTCAAACGCAGCAGTGACAGCAACATTAATCAAGGAATTCAAATGGTCACATCATTACAGAAAAAACCACAAGCTTGAACCAAAGTGAATGATTCACGGAAAATATTGACCTTTAACATCTCTATGCTGTTACTGTTACCTTGTGCAGCTGCTTTCTTTGTCATTTCCATAAAGCTGTTGGTGCAATAAATTAGAAATAAATTCAGAAAATTATCAGTACCAGTGTTTTGCCTAGGTTTGTAGAAGACATTCACGCTCATATTTGGCTGGGGGATGAGGAGTCCTCTTTCAACAAAATGTCAGGTGTTTCAATAAAAAACAATGAAATCTGAAACATTGGAAAAGCTAGAGCAGATGATACACAACACTCAACAATCTTAAAGACAAAACTAAAGAAGCCCACTGGGGACCAACTACAACCATTAGACCTTTTAGTTATTTTTGATGCTAAAAATAATATTACATTCAATCGGCATAGGGTGTGCCCAAATCGGCTTTGGTGCTCTGCCTAAGCCTTATCATGGTAAAACCCTGAGTACACAGACACAGTGTTTCACCACTATACATATCTAAAATATTTCCCCAACATCTCTTTGTTGTTAGGCTGCTAAATATGATACAGTCACTACTTTCCTTTCCATGGGTTTCAATAACAGAAATAGTGGATTCTATTATATCATAGACATACTTAAATTAGTTCAGGGCTATTTTTCTGTATTGCAGCATATTATAAGCCCATTCAAAGGCATACAATTTTCCCACTGAATAATCATTAGACAGGTGCAATTCCATATGATTTAAGTGTCACTGATTATACACTAGGCCCACTGGACTTTTCCAAATTTGAGACATTGTATTAGGATTTTTGGGCCAAGGAACATTAAATCCAGTTCAACAACTAAAACAAAAGTGCTGTGAAAAACATCAGAATCTGCCAAAGTTAAGAAGGGATCACCCACAGAATAAAATATCATCCGCTGTTGTACTGTATGTTAATATATTTTACTTTGAAGTGTTGGACAGACCGACCAACAAAGCAAGACAAATGAAGGAAATTGAGCCATTGACCAGTTTCTAACCATCTCAATGACCTGACCTTGACTGTTGAGGCGTTTTCTTTGAGAAATGTGTGAAACACTTGGAAAGAGTGAGTCTTCCCCGGTTGCCCGGCAACCTCACAATAATGGCAATACTTTGGAAAGTCTCTCTCCCCAGAGAAAAATGGTTCCATCTCGTCAACATTTTTGCTTCCTGTTTTTGAAATATTGCACAATAACTGGTTCTGTGGGCGTCTGCGCCCCACCGAGGCTCAGTCCTCACCACCGTGTGTTTGGTTCCGACCTGCGGCCCTGTGCTGCGTGTCATTGACCCTCCCCGCCCCCCCCTTTACTGTCATAAGCTTGGTCCATGTCTTTAGCTGGACCGCGGCATGATGAAGATGAAGACTTCTAGCTCTACCTTCATATTTAACGTACAGAAAAGTGGTATTAAAACTGCTGCTGGAATTTTCAATTTCCTTGC
>NC_045740.1:29976242-29984948 GCF_008692095.1 Etheostoma spectabile | reverse complement strand
CCAAAAGGATCAATAAAGAGAAGTCTAAGTCTTAATTGCCCTACAAAAGAGGCATATTCCGCTTTCAGATGTGAGACAGGAGTGGATAGTACAAATATCTTCCCTTGAACTAAATATGATAACCTTCGCCCTAGTTAGCAAGAGTCATACGTAGGCATGGGCAGGTTACCGGTTTCAAAAAGTCACAGTTTCAAAAAGTTGCGGTTTCAAAAACACCAACGTTTTCCCATTCCTGCGGTATAAGCCGTTTTTCTGTCTTGAAGGACAGGAAGTACCGTTTAGAAACTCTTCTACCTGCCAGTGTGTTCACCCAGACATTTTAAAGTAATACATTTTAAAGCTATGATTGCAATACGGTGAAACGTCTCGGGTTACGTATGTAACCCTTGTTCCCCGAGATAGGGGAACGAGACACTGCGTCGGTTACGACACTATGGGAACGCCTATAGTGTCGTAACCGACGCAGTTCGAGTTCCCCTCGAAGGGGAACTGTAATATTTGTTATAATTATTATTACTGGTTATCATGCCCAGTCATACGTCACCAAACTTCCATTATCACCTATTTCGTGAAAAAAAATAATGTCACTGTGGCTTTATTTTGTGATTTACAATGCACCAAAGCCAAGATAAGAAAGAACTGCCATTAGAGCATGTTGCGTCATAGTTTTGCTCAGCATACGTTAGCACAATCTCACTCTTTTTGATTGTATTGACCACCTTACAAATAGTTCCACCCCACACAGTTTGGTGTCTGTGTGTTTGATGTAATCTTGTGATTTTAACCATCATGAAGTCATAATGTGTTTACAATGATTCTTGATATGACCCAGGACTATGAAAAGCTTTCTCTGTAAAGGCCTGGGTCACCTTTCATGCTAAAGACCTTCAATGTTTCTCAATCATAGTTTACACCGTTTTACGTGAGAATAGTAGATTAGGGAGGTGGAAATAGCTGTCCATCAACAAACATTGAGTCTGTGATTTATTGTAGGAGAAATGTATTGTCTGTGCCGATGCAGAGCAAGAAGGAAGAGGACACATAGTGCTCCCCTTGGGGTCAGGGGGTCACACAGACCTGGTGAATGGCAGAACTGGAACTGACTTCCTGTTGTTATCAGACAACGACAAAACCAAGCACAGACCCAATCAGTAGACAGAGTCTCTTGACACTTAGTGAAGTGTATTTTGATTCTAGCTGGACTGTTGAAGTTTCAGTAGTACTACGGAGCAATCCTGGGATCAGTTTCATGTGTTCTACTGACTGGCAGTTTGTGGTGACCCAACAAAAAATCTAGCAATGCGCCACAACATAAATCGGGAGAGAATGCAAATTAGATGCTGATCATGCAGAGTTCCTCTGAATGGTTCCCAGTAACAGTATTTGCACAGTAAATGTGTTTTTTAAACCCATATATTTGTATTCTTTATATTAAAAAAAGTCTTCATCAGCTTTTTTGTAAAAGAATAAAAAACCCAAGATCCCCTCTACCTGTTCCATGACATCAGCCATAGCTTTTTGCTCTCTACTCTTTCACTTGTTCCTCTAAATTTATACTGTGAGATTGAAACATTGTAATAGATTGTAATCATGGGCATATTTTCCGTAATGTCACCCATAGATTTCTGAAAAGCCAATATGAAGCTCAAAGTGGGCGGATCCCCGTGATTTCAGCCTGCGCCATCTCAGCAGTCCCTGACGTCAGCTAACTCCAGGCTCATTTGAAAGGATGACAAATAGTATTTTCAACCCTTTGGCTTTGCTTGGTTTGTGATTTTCAGAATAAAATGTGTTTTCTGTGGCTCTGTAGACTATGTTCAGTCTGCCTCCAGAGGAGGAAAAGCTCTGGGAAAGATTTTGATGCGTTTAGTTCTGCGCCAAACCAAAAAAATGGTTTTACTGGTTTTCATACTGAACATAATTTGGTTGCCTGCTTTTAAAATGCAACCGTTGTTTCGCTTAATATGATAAACTCAGTGATGGCAAGAACTGTTTTGCTGATTCTGTTGGGCAAAATGTTGACAAAAGGTGGAGAAAGCCACAAGAAAAGTTGTAAAAAGCAACACAAATGTTGGAAAAAGCTGCAAGAATGACAAAAAACGTAAAACTAAATAAATAAAAAAACAGAGTAATACAGTCAAAAATATTTTTTGCTGTGTATAGCTGCACAAGCTTTGGGGGAACTCCAGGAAGAATTGCTGTGCCTATGGTTCCAGCTAATGGAGATCCCAATAAATTAAATCAAGTATTACATTTTCTTATTCATATAATAGCATGTCAATGAAGTATACATATCTGTCATATGTGACTGTTATTTTCCAGTTCAGCCCTTTGTGTTCAGGAACATTTTTAACTAATTAATAATTAAAAACAACATGTAGAGAAACAGAAATGATTGCCATAATTACAGTAAAAGCAATAGTTTCTTAACTTTACATTCCATGTCATTTAGCTGTATCCAAAGCGTGTTGCAATAACTAGATATGTCAGAGGTCACATACCCCTGGAGCAACGAGGGGTTAAGTGCCTTGCTCAGGGACACATTGGTTGATGTACCACAGTGGGAATCGAACCCAGATCCCCCGCACCAAAGACATGGGTCACATCCACTGCCCCATCTCCACCCCCACCCCCACCCCCACCCCCACCCCTCCAAAATCAAACAGTTTAGACAGCAGGGCATTTCTACGTCTGATTTATACTTAGAAAATGACAGAGGAATCCATTAAATGTATTTTCATTCCACAAAATAACTAAATTTGATCGTGTTTTGTACACAAATGCTTCGTTGGGCTGTTATGAAAATGTGAAAAAGTGCTTTAAATGATCCACTGATGGTTCCACTTTAACACCTCACACCTCACCTGACACAAATATAAGTCACAAATTATACCACACAAATAGAAACCTTTTTGAACTGCATGCATCTGTGTGCAATTCATTTTTAATAAGATAAAAATAATTGTGAAATGGGAAGGTATTTTAAATCCGTAAATGTTCCGCTGTTTAAATGTAAAGAGTTTACGCCAATGATGCAAATCGAAATTAATCCTAATCTTCAATTTCACCGTGTGGATCACGTTGCCTCCACAAAGGCATGATTCCCGTGCACGCTTCGGCATTGATACACAACCCCAGTGGAAAATATACTGCCACGCAGCTTCAATTAAATTACCAATAGGCTAAGTGCAAGTGTAACTAAATATAGCAGTTTGAACGGGGACTGACCCACAGATGAATTTTGAGGACCAAATTCAGCTCGGCTCATGAATACGATATGAAATGAGGGTTAGTTGTGGAGATGAAACGGGAATTAAACATGTACCTGAAGCAGCAGATTAGGTGGTCATCCACTCTCTGCTCAGTACTGAGTGGGTGGGTGTATGCATGTGCATATGTGCATGGAAGTATGTAAATATGCATGTTATGGAGGGATTAAAAGGCCATAACTAAATACATGAATAGACAAATACATGTTAATCATATAACAAAATGTAGAAAAGTATAAATGAAGGTATGCATAAATATATACACATTAAGACATTTGATCATACAATTATGCATTTATTTATGTATTCATTGAGTTACGGCCCTTACTGTAAATCCCTCCATAGCATGTGCACACATGTAAATAAGTGAAAAATCAAATAGTTTTGTATATTCCTAAAGAAAAAAATAGAAGGAAAAAAGAATGGGACCTGCAATGTTTTTCAACTTCTTCCTTCTTCTATTTGAACATTGGAATGCTTGTTTGAAGATTTTCAATCATTTTGTTTTATGCTGCTTTTCTTGCCTGTGCTGGAACATACAAGCGGCTGCGTGTGTGTCGTCCTTAAAGCTGTCAGGCTTTGCCCGGCCTTATTAAATGATCAGCTACGCTGTGTATTGTCACAGCCTGGCGAGTTTTGGCAGCGTCGGGCCACGAGCGGCGGAGCACTGATGCCAAAAAGCGGCTTATCTTGATGGATGGGTTCATTATCACCTTCTAATTACAGGTGGATTTTCAGGTGGATTCATTACCCGTGCTGACCGGAGTTGTGTGTGTGTTTGTATATGTGTGTGTGTCCAGGGGTTACTGTTACATCGGCTGAACTGCAGGGGGTCAGCTGGTGTGTGTCGGGGGTGGAGGGAAGGGGTGGGGGGTCTGGGGGTTCCTGTTTCAGCTCTGCTGTAGGCTCTTGTGCAATATTCATGAGCTCGGTGGGGATCAGTGTGCTGTGCAGTGCTCGGGCCGCCCTCTCCCCCTCAGACTGCCTTCTTTAAGCTGCCCTCAGACCAAAAACAGCCATTTGGCGGTTTGCCGCAGGGTTGTGCGGCGGTGTGGGAGTGTCACTTAACATAGGCCCATTTATGTAACGCACAGTTGTGTTATTTATCCATCCCCCCTGATGTAGCAAGTCAACGTTATATTTCACAAATCCTGTTCTCCGTCAGATGGTTTGTAGATGTCCGACTTGTAGCACTTGAAGCCAGCTTTACTTCCCAGGAGAGGGAAAGAAGAGCGAGACACAGCGAGTGCTTTGCTGTTGCAGGAGACGTTCAGATGTTACACCAAGTCCCAGGCAGTTCAGTGCTGAGGTTTTGTTTTTTATCCTCATAGTGTTTTAACCCTCCTGGTGTCCTTGGGCCAAATTGGACCCATTTACACATACTGTCTATATCAGAACTATGACAAAAGAACGTTGGAAAAAGTGACAAATGTTGCAAAAAACTGCAAAAAAGCAGAATCAAAATCAACTAAACCATTCTTGTTTTTTTTTAAATTGACCAAAAATAATTGGAAAAAGTGATAAAAAATCTGCAAAAATATTGGGAAAAGCAACACTTTTTTTTTTTTTAAATTGACTAAAACATAACTAAGTAAAGTCAAAAAAGTGACAAAAAATTCAAGAAAAGTGCAGAAAAAAGAACAACAAAATGTTGAAATTTCAACCCAGAAAAACACAAAGTTGCAGGTCGATGGGAAGACAACACAAGGATTAAAACTTTAGGTAGAGGCAGTGATGTCCGGGACTCTCGCCTCACCTCAAACCACAGTGACGAGGTTGACCGGCGGTTCCATGATTAGCCACCGCAGCAGAACATTTGGTTGCATTTCAAGTTGAGTTGGTCTCAACTTTTTGAGCTTTTTGAGGTCCCCCCCAGTGGAAAACCCCGTCGCTGCCTGTATTACTCCATCAAACGCTATGACAAGTGTTAGTGTGCGTCGGACTACTGTGGCGGCTGTATACGTAGCCTACCGTGTCCACGGTGTACATGAGACTGGGCCACAGACGGAACACACATTTTTGAGTAGGTTGGATGCCATATGGATGTTGGATGTGTTTTATAATAATGATAATTTATGATAATTCATTTTCTAATCAATAGCTACATTTTCACACTTTTTAAGAAAATATAACGCAAAATAAGATTCAATTGCAAGACGTTTCTGGCCATTTGGGGGCAGTGGAAACAAGTTGTAAGCGCTATATTGACATATCTCTGCTTTTTGACGTGCTGGGAGTGGATTTGGTTGGACATGCAGACTAACCCTGCTTGCTGCTATGAAGAGTTATTTTTTTTCTCGTGCAGAACGTATGTGCCAATTGGTCATCGGCTGTTAAAATGTCACAGCGTGAGAATGGAAACATCGCTCTTGTTGGTTGCTGGTTAAACTGCTCCCAGCTCGTGGACATATGCAACATGTGATCAGTGGTCATGAGGAAAAACCAAATGGTTATAAAGGGTCGTTTAAAGATTGTGCCAAAGCGAAAAGAAAAACTGCAAAGCACATCTCTTCTCTGCATTAAATGAAGAACATGGAAAAGGTGCCGAGGTCCCTGATGGTTATCATGTGTATATGACAGAGAGGAAGCTCTATTAGGATCACTTGTTCAGCATATACATTCTTTATGAGAACACAGGAGATGTATGTGCCTCTCAAATTCAAAGAAAACATCATTTGAATAATTAATGAAGTATCAAAGTGGCCATATTATGAAAAAGAATCCCTTTTTCTGGGATTTGGGGTGTTGTTGGGGTGTAATATGTTATGTGAGATGTCTCACTCTGGAGCTAAAACAGAGTCCTAAACACACAGGCTGAAAACAGGATCTCCGGCAATGTGCTGTACAACAAAATATGGTGTTTTAAGAAAATGAAACCATGGAAACCTATTCTGGTACAACCTCAAAATACAATTATGAATCTAAAAATGAGCAGAATATGGGCACTTTAATGAATGCATATTTAAGTTAGTGGACACTGACAAGATTCACCTCTCCTCTCTCAAACAGAGATAGTAGTATACAGCTGTTAGACATCATATCATCATACAGATATAGTAGTCAGCTTTTGACATCATATCATCATACGAGATAGTAGTATACAGCTGTTAGACTCATATCATCATACAGAGATGTGGTAGTATACAGCTGTTGACTCATATCATCATACAGAGATAGTAGTATACGCTGTTAGACATCATATCATCACAGAGATGGTAGTATACAGCTGTTAGAATCATATCATCATACAGAGATAGTAGTATACAGCTGTGAACATCAGATCATCATACAGAGATAGTAGTATACAGCTGTAGACATCATATCATCATACAGAGATGGTAGTATACAGCTGTTAGACATCAATCATCATACAGAGATAGTAGTATACAGCTGTTAGACATCATTCTCATACAGAGATAGTATTATACAGCTGTTAGACTCATATATCATACAGAGATAGTAGTTACAGCTGTTAACATCATATCATCATACAGAGATAGTAGTATACAGCTGTTAGACAATATCATCATACAGAGATAGTAGTATACAGCTGTTAGACATCATATCATACAGAGATAGTAGTATACAGCTGTTAGACATCATATCACATACAGAGAGTAGTATACCGCTGTTAGACATCATATCATCATACAGAGATAGTAGTATACAGCTGTTCGACATATCATCATACAGAGATAGTAGTATACAGCTGTTAGACATCATATCATACAGAGATAGTTGTATACAGCTGTTAGACATCATATCATCATACAGATAGTAGTATACAGCTGTTAGACATATCATCATACAGTGTGATACCATTACTACAACATATATTTAATAAATCTTATCTTATCTTATATAAATGTTCTGAATGTCGAGTACAGCCAATTTAGTGTACCTTTAAATAGAGCCACCAGACCTTTTGCCATAGGATAACATTAATTTTTGCAGTGTATATTGACTTTTTTATTTTATATTTTTTATTTGAATGTTTTACAATGTTTCAAATAAACTACTACTACTACTAACATTTCATTTTACACACTTACCTCTAATTCCATCATAATAAATATTACTTTTATGCAGGGATTCAGCAGGTTGCAATCACTCTTAACACATATGTCTAATTATATGCTTCCATGCAGCTGTAACATTTCTGTTGCAGATGTTAAAGGACTAATGATAATATGATGGGAGCCTGCTTGACTGAGAGTGTTGTTGGTACTGCACCCCCCCCCCAGACTGTAAACACCATCAACTGAAAATCCGCTGAATCATATACAGTATACACATCATATACAGTAGCTCTGCCATTTCATCATTTACTCTTCTTAGCAAAGTCGTTGTAGATTCTCCCCCACATGACTCACATTATGATGTATATACTGTATAATATATGCCCTTTATCAAAGATCAGTTTCTTTAATATAATCCTATAATAATTATCATGTCAATTAATCCATTCAACCTCCTACATATTATTCACATTATGTCAAATGCATCAGTGATTATATAAATTATACATTATTTTTAATCATGATGCATTTATAATCAGTGTTGGGCAAGTTTCTTTCAAAAAGAAATTGTACAATTACTCCTAAAAAGTAACTAAATTAGATACTCAGGTACAAATTATAAAATTAACTAGTTACTTCAGAAAGTAACTATTGCGTTACTTTCAAGTACATTTTTGAAATGTTCTTTTGAAGATTGATTAGGCTTCATTAAATGTGTGAAGGTGCGCCGACATGGTGAGTCTCGTCTGAATATCTCTTACAGTAACAGATTCTAGACCGGGGGAGTTGGAGCAGAGTGTTAAGACGTATGCCACTGTTTTGAGGTAGTTAACACTGTTAACCTGTCTCGCCATCAAAGACAAACTAAAGTTGTGAATTGAATAAAACTTGCCTGCTGATAAAATAGCTTTGGGCCTTCATCTTTAATTAACCTGAACATGCATTACATTTGGCGCTGTGAGCAGGGTCTTAATGTTGACGGCTGGGTTACAGCGTTGGGTGGTATTTGAGGAAACAGTGGCATAGGACTAGGCATCGGCAAGATCAGCGCGGGACACTTGCTGTCGACTCTCTTGGGTGGGCTCGCCATGTTGCCGCAGGATTTGGAGGACGAGGATCGGGCGTTAAAGGAAAGGAAAGTCTAGTGAAAAGGCAGAGAGAGTATCCTCATTCCTGACTTGCCCTTGCTGCAGAGGTGAGCCGCTGTAAGGGGGGTGATAAATTGTGCGGGGAAGAGTCCATTAAACATCATGCATAGGGGTTGCATAGGGAGTTCAAAAAGCTACTGCGACAGAGTGTTAGGCTGTGGCTCGGCTGGACCCCGTAATACTGGAGCTGAGGGAGACTATGAGGAGACAAGATGAGAAAATGGAGGTACTAGCCAAAGAGGTACCACAGCTTCAGGTAGAGATGGGGGG
>NC_045740.1:29973291-29976232 GCF_008692095.1 Etheostoma spectabile | reverse complement strand
GGGGGGGGGGGGGGGGTTGTGCCATGACACACGAGCCCAGGTATGACGGCGCAGGTAGATTCATTTATTTTCGATGCCAGGGTGTGGGACACCGGGAGCAAGTAGGGGGATGCCAGCACAAACAATAAGCGCTGATGGTAGGGAGGCTGCTGGTACAAGACCAGTGGGAGGAGAGATTAACCAGGGGCAGTAGGGAAACTTTCTCCCTCTGTAGTGGAGGGCCAGATTACTGGGTTCAGGGGAGGCATTGGGTGATCGCGCCAAGTTAGCTGAGGCACTGATGGGTCCGGTTCCCTCCATACAGGGTGGGGCGGGTGTGGTGCCCTACCAACATTTCTCAAAGATGGAGGAGGCTGCTATAAAGGCGTGTTGGTGGCTCAATTTGAAACTGGGCAACTCAAAACCCAGACCCGAAAGGATCCGTAGTATCAGAGAGTGACTGGCCGGAGACTGTGCACTATTCGGGTCTGTTTTAGTTTAATTGCATGCCATTTGGTCTTTGCTACGCACCAGGGACCTTTCAGCGACTCATGGAGCGCATATTTGGGGATGAGCACTTCCAGTCCTTGCTGCTGTACCTGTATGATGTGGTGGTGTTTTCTACATCATTTAGTCAGCATGTGACGTGCCGCGCAGATGGTGCAGTCCCGGTTTTGGGAGCACGGCTTGAAGGTGAAGTGGTGCAAACGTTTGCGGTTCTAACCTAAGGTGTTGTTATCTCTGCCAAGGGTGTAGCAAAAGATTCAGAGAAAATTCTTGATGTGGCTGAGTAGAGGTGTCCTGACAATTTTGCAGAGCTTCTGTCTTTCTTGGGCTTTGCGGGATATTAGAGGAGGTTTGTGGAAAACCTTTCACGTATCAACCCCCCTCTCCATACCCTCTTGGCTATGGGTTTCCAGAAAGGCCGTTGCTCCAGTTCCAGTGGGATCCCCTTAGAGCAATTGTGGAGTCCGGAATGTGAGAGTGTGTTTCAAGTACTAAAGAGGCAGCTCACCTCAGCTGCCATGCCAGCTCAGCATATTTCCCCTAGACTCTATATATGGAGATTGATGCTAGCCATCAGGGGCTGGGGGCAGTTTTGCCACAGGATGGTGAGGAGGGCCGGTGGCCCATGCAAGCTGAGAGCTGCTGCGCTCTAAGGGAAATATGGACAACTACAGGGCTGTGAAGTTGGAGCTACTGGTCCTTAAGTGTGCCTTTACAGACATGTTTTAGAACTAGCTGCTGGGACGGACAATAATCCACTGACAATAAGTCATTTGACAACCGCAAAGTTGGGAGTCATGGAGCAAAGATGGGTGGGGGAGCTAGCCCAGTTCAATTTTGAGCTACGATACCGGCCTGGGAAGCAGAATACAAATGCTAACGGGTTGTAAAGGCAGTAAGTGAGAGCTGATGGGCCGGGGGTTTGTCAAACCGCAGAGTAGGTGAAAACTACTCTTGCAGCCGGGGTACGAGGCCAGTGCACAGCTGCAAAGAATAATATGGGGATCTCATCAAACTTCCCAATATACTCTAGTGACTTTTTTGGCTTCCAAGCAGCAGGCTGATACTGTGTTTGTAGCAATCCTGAAGTGTTCGATGCGAGGACCGAAACCCACCCAGGCAGAACGTGCAAAGGATGGGGTTCCGCAGCAGTGGAAGAATACTATGGAGGAGGCAGGGGTGCTATGTCGGAAGATACTGAAGTCGAGACAGGGACGTCAAAAGCAGCAGTTGCCCCACAGTTTGTGTGCAGAAGTCCTGCGCCATGTGCATTGTGGTCATGGGCATCAGGGCGGGGAGAGGACATTTCAGCTGGTTCGGGCCAGATGTTACTGGCCAGGGATGCATGCGGAGATTGAGGAGTATTGCCAGAGATGTGAGTGCTGTGTTGTGGCCAAGGCCCCACTGCCAAAAATGGTACAGAGTGGGGAAGTTTGCTGGCATCTCGGCCATTGGAGGTGCTGGCCATGGATTTCAAAGTATTGGAGCTCACCGATGGATTCTCCAAATTCACAGTGGCAGTGCCAACCCACAATCAGAAAGCTGTGACTTTAGTAAGGGTCTTGGTGAGGGAGTTGATTCAAAAGTACAGAGTTCCTCAAAGAATTCACTTAGATGACAGGTGTTTTTTTAAGCAGAGATGATAAGGAGTCTGTGCAAGGGTGTATGAAATGCAACAAAGCCACACCACCACTTATCTCCCCCAGGGAAACGGACAGGGCAAGTGTTTAAATCGCACCCTTGATGATCTATTGAGGATGCTTCCCCCAGAGAAAAAGAGGAGATGGGTGGAGCACTTCCTAGACGTGGTTTATGATTACAACACATCAGAGCATGCTAGCCCTGGCTACACCCCATATTTCTGGAAGTTTGGCAGGTCCCCCACCTCCTGGCGGATGTTCTGTTGGGATTAGGAGACGATGAGTTTGAGGGGACGGCCGATGACTGGAAGCATGTGCATCTACAGCAGTTAAAAGCAGCTCACAGTCATGCACAGAGGCAAATGGCACTGCATGCGGAGGCCCGGGGACAAAGCCATGGGCCCTTGTCATGGGTGCTCTGCAGGAGGGTCTGTTGGTCTACATGCAGAAAAGATTCAGGACGTGTGGCTGCCAGTTCCATACCAAGTGCTGTCCCGGGTAAATCCCAACTGGGGCTTGTACACCATGGCTCCAGTGGATGGGCCCTTGGCCCCTAGTAATGTACATTGGATGGAGCTCAGGCCCTGTGGAAAGGATCGGTCAACTTGGTGGAGCCAACTCTGGGGCTGAACGTGAAAGCTGGAATGCAGCGGAACAAGGTTTCTGCAGACGAGGGGTCAGAAGAGGAACAGGTGGTGCTGCTTAAATAGGTTTCTCCAGAGGAGGGGTGGGACAGAAGTGACTTTGATGAAGCCCCGGGAATTATTTAGTTTATTTTATACTAAATTTATACTCTTTAATGATACCCTATGGGG
>NC_045740.1:29968135-29973281 GCF_008692095.1 Etheostoma spectabile | reverse complement strand
GCACTCTGTTGTTATTACACACTACACACAGGCCTGAAATACACACACAAGCTCAGGTCCCATGTATGCACTAATGGAGAGTGTGGGGGGCTGCGACTGCTGAACAGGCACCCTGAGCTGTTGAGGGGGGTTCGGTGCCTTGCTTAAGATCACCTTGTTAGCGCCCAGAAGGTGAACTGGCATTTCTCCAGCTACCAGTCCACACTCCGTACTTTGGTCCGCATGAAGACTTGAACCAGCGACCAGTTCCCAACTCCCTACGGACTGACTGCCACTCGAAACGAAAAGGAAACGAGGAATTGAAAGGACAGGGATTCAGAGGAGGTGGAGATGGGCATGCAGGTGGGCCTTGAGGAATCAGAAGAGAGGGTGGTGAGGGGTGTGGCAGCTGTTGCCCAACAGGTGTCGGACACAGAGTTTTCAGGATGAACGGGGCCCTTCTCCAGTGGGGATGCGGCGGTCTGTTAGAAGCAGAGCAGGACTGCACTCCAATCCACTTTATCTACTGTGATCTGCGGTCCCAAGGAGAGGAGGACGGGCTGGAACTCAGGTAGTGGATCATCTTAACAATCTTAAAAGAGATTCTTGGAATTAAGCAAAACTTCAATACTGTGAAGAATTGGACCCGGCAGGTACTTAGTCTTTGGCTCTCAGCCCTATCATCCTGGTGATGATTTTTGTTCTGGGGGGGTGGGTGTAAGGTGCTTCAACTAAAGGTGTGGTTGGGTGCACGGTAGATGTTAATCTTTTCAATGATTCCCTGAAAGAACCAAGCAGGCCGGCCTTGTTGCGCCATCCACATTTCCTGCTCAAAGGTTATTTCCCGAAGTAAACAGAGTTTGAGAACGCCAAAGCCTGACATCATATCCTGGAAATGTACTTTGGTTGAGCCAGACTACCTTCTAAACACCTGTCTTGGCTGCTGAAGACAGTTGTCAAGGTTCAAAGATACTTTCTCCAAAAATGGTACAGTATGTACATCAAACCACCATCCCACCACCACGCCCAGCAAACATGGTAAAATCATAATGGTGAATATCTGTGGTGAATGACTGAAAATGACTGGAGTATAAACACCTTTTGGTTTGTCTTTTTCTGTTTTTGGATAGGATGACCTGTATAAATAAGAAGTGGAATGACAAATAAAAAAATCCAAATACCATCATCGGTGCAGCCATCCCATGCATTTTGTGAATGTTCGATCAGGCTCCAACTGCTCCACGTCCATCACACTCAACACTGGTGTACCACAGGGCTGTGTGCTGAGCCCGTTTCTCTACTCCCTCTTCACCTCCGACTCAAGCCTGTGTACGAATCTAATTCCATCATCAGTTTGCGGACACACTACGGTGATTGGTCTCATCAGCAACAACGATGAGACGCCTATAGGGAAGAGATCCAGCACCTGCCACATGGTGCACTGAAAATAACCACTCTCAACACACCAAAACCAAGGACTCATCGTGGACTTCAGAAAGGAGCCAGAGGCACGCACGACACCATCCACATCGATGGAATGGCTGTTGAGCGTGTCTCCAGTTTCAAGTTTCTGGGGATCCACATCTCGGCGGACATGTCCTGGTCACCAACACCTCCTGCCTGGTCAAGAAGGCTCACCAGCGCCTCTCTTCCTGAGGACACTGGAAGAATCAGCTTTCCTCAACTATCCTGGTGAACTTCTATCGCTGTGTAATAGAAAGCATCCTGACCAACGTGCAACAGTGTGGTATGGGAGCTGTTCTGTGCAGAGCGCAAGGCACTGCAGCGGGTGTGAAAACCGCCCAGCGCATCACCGGACTCCACCCACGCATCGAGCACATCCAGAAGAAACGATGTCGCATCGGCTCGCGCATCCTGAAGGACTCCTCTCACCCAGCCCACAGACTGTTTTCTCTCCTGCCCTCCGGCAGGCGTTTCAGGGTCCCGGACCAGGACCAGCAGACTAAGAACAGTTTTTTCCCCAGACTGTCTCTTTATTGAACTCCTTCCTCATTGATCCCACTCCCCTCTATACTGATACCTCTCCTCTCCCTCCTCACACCTGCCTCCATTTGTTATCTGCAATACTATAATGTTCACCTGCACTGCTGACTGTTACTATATAGTAACGACTGTTTACATCGCATCTTTTTGCACTACTTTTCAATTTGCACTGCTGACTGTTTATTTACAGTACCAATTGTTTACATTTACATCTGCACTACCGTACTTTAACTGTAATATGCAATTACTTTCCACTGCACTTTAATTCGGATAGTTTCTGCCCAAACTTTACTTTATCTGTACCACCTTTAAATCATTGTTATACTGCTCATTTTAGCCTAACTTATTATAGCTATCTGTAAAAATTCTGTCAATAATAATAATAGCCGCCTGTATATATATATTCATGGTACATACTCACCTGTAAAATCTGTAAACCATTAGTATATTATGCTATTTGCACATATCTGTAAAAATTTGCAATTATAGTAATATCCACCAAATTCCTAGCTGCAAATCTTGCTCACAATACTTGTTATCTATATTTTGTATTCATAGGACAAACCCATCTGTAAAACTCTGTTTATAATAGTATTCTTTTCTATATTTATTCATTACATATCCATGTCTTGCACTTATAGGACCATTGTATATCCTGCACTTACTGCTATTGCACTTCTGGTTAGACCAAAACTGCATTTCGTTGCCTTGTACCTGTACACGTGTAATGACAATAAAGTTGAATCTAATCTAATCTAATTTTCTTAAGGACGTGTTTTTCACATTTTAGTTTTCTTAATAGTCGTTTGGTAAAAGGCGTCTCTGAGTCTCTGAGTCTGGTACAAACCTTATGGATCTGGATTCTGTCTTTTGGGTCATTTTAGTGACAAAATGCTCCGGAAATGTCAAAATAAAGTTTGCATCAGTTAATAAACATTCAAAAATATTTTAATTTAGAATGACACACAGATTTATATTTACATTATCGATATACTATTAGTAACTATTATACTATTAGTGTTTATAGCCTACTATTGGGGCTCCACAGGGCCATTTCTCTCTGTAGGTATGGGGCCTCACTGTGAGCAGCACAGACACTTAGAGCTGTAGAATAAGGAGGAGGATTAGAGCCACATATGAAAATGTATTTGAGTTCTGAGTTTAAAGTTTTCTGAGTCAGAGTTCTGACTTCCAACTCCGAACCTTTTATAGACTTTTTATATATGGCCCTAATCTGCTTCTTTAGACGTCTTCTTCAGCTTCAAATTAAATAAAGAGTGTTTTGAATTCTGGGTCCCATGGTGCATTTTGTTCTTTCCAAGACAAAGGAAGAAAAACAAAGATCTTTATTATGTGTCACCTGCGTTTCCTTACTCCCATTGCGTCTACAACTCAGCCCATCCATGAGTTTTCATTTGATTATACAATCATCCTAATGCCATCATCACTGCAGCAATCCCAGGCACATGCTTTTTACATTTTTTTTTTTTATCACAAGTGGTTTGGTAAAAGGTGTGACGGACAACAAGAACCAAGAACAGAATAACGTCAAGTGAGTTGCAATTTGTTGTCATTTGAAAAAACAAATTAAAATTCCTTTTTTGCTTTTTTTTAAATTTTATAATCTCCATCACCATTACAACTCCTTAATTATGTAAATACTGGATCATACAAAATCCTTTAACTGTGTAAATACTGTGCAAATCCACACTCCTTGTATTTCTTTATTTACATTTCTACTCTGATATTTTATTTATCAAGGATCAATAAAGTATTTCTGATTCTGATTTCTGATATCCACCACGTTCCACTTCCAGGATTGCTCTGTTGCCTGTGCAAAATCTGACAGATTTCACTCTTTTTGGACGGATGTCCGTCCCCATCCCTGTCCTCTGTCTCTGTGTTGGTGTTCTAACCTCCGGTGGATTTCGGAGGCAGGATTAACTGGTCCTCAGATCATCTGCAGGGTAAATCCAGACAGTAGCTAGACTATCTGTCCAATCTGAGACTATGGTTACTGGTCCTCAGATCTCTGCAGGGTAAATCCAGACAGCTAGCTAGACTATCTGTCCAATCTGAGGACATGTTACCTGGTCCTCAGATCTTCTGCAGGGTAAATCCAGACAGCTAGCTAGACTATCTGTCCACTGAGGACGGTACCTGGTCCTGTCTGCAGGGAAATCCAGACAGCTAGCTCGACTATCGTCCAATCGGAGGACTATGGTACCTGGTCCTAGATCTCTGCAGGTAAATCAGACAGCTAGCTAGACTATCTGTCCAATGAGGACTATGGTTACTGGTCCTCAGGTCTCTGCAGGGTAAATCCAGACAGCTAGCTAGACTATCTGTCATCGGAGGACTATGGTTACTGGTCCTAGGTCTCTGCAGGTTAAATCCAAACAGCTAGCTAGACTATCTGTCCAATCTGAGGACTATGGTTACCTGGTCTCAGATCTCTGCAGGGTTAAATCCAGACAGCGTAGCAGACTATCTGCCAATCTGGAGACTATGGTTACTGGTCCTCAGATCTCTGCAGGTTAAATCCAGACAGCTAGCTAGACTATCTGTCCAATCAGAGTTTCCTGTTGACGACTAAAACTACTTTTGAACGTACACATGTTCCACCAAAACAACTACCATCCTGAGACTATTTAGCAGAGGCACCGTGGCTCTGTCCGGCGCTTACCACCACCTAAGATGATTGTGATTGGTTTAAAGAAAAAAACAATAAACCAGAGCAGGTTATCCTCCCATCCCAGATCGCTATGTGGACTAACCAGACCTTCCTCCACAGCGTTCTGGAGGAAGGACTATAATCTTCCAAACCGTGTCCTTTAGTGATGAGCAACAGCCAAACAGGATGCTCCAGGAAAAGTTTCCATAAATTCAGCAGTAATTCACTTTAGAATTACACTCACAGACTTTAATTAATTGATTAATTTATCAATTAGTAGTAACTATTTGTCTACAAATACACAGCCATGGCCATGTCTCTCTGTAAGAATGGGGCTTTCCCCTCACTGAAAGCCTCCCAGAGCACACATTCAGAAATCTAGTACGACTTATGCAGCTTAATATTAAAAAAAGAAATAAATAATAAAAGATCGTTTCGAGTTTTGGGCACCGTGGTGTATTTTGTTACTTTCCAAGAAAAGGGGGGTGG
>NC_045740.1:29959220-29968125 GCF_008692095.1 Etheostoma spectabile | reverse complement strand
GGGGGGGGGGGTATCTTTATTATTGTGTGTGTCGCCTGCGCTTCTTGTCTCCGCCTTGTTCCGCGCTGCGGAGCTGCAGTGCTGTCAGCCGCCCGCCCGCCTGCCTGCCTGCCTGGGTCATTTGAAGGCCAGCAGCCTCGGAAGGGTTCATACAAAGTTCACTCGCATATATTAGGCAATTCAATCTTTCATTCTCTCTGGCAAAACTAGTTGGAAATGAGCTGCACGGGGGGACGGAGAACCCATTCGTCATCGGAGAGGAGAACCTGTGCTTTTTAAAAACGCCGTCCGTGTTATTTTTGGGTAAAAGACAGATCTCCTCCAGCTCCGGCGGCGCGTTCCACACAGCTGGCTGCTGGGAGCCGGGACGGGGCGAGTCAATGAAAACACGTCGGGGATATTATTATAGTATTACTATTATATTAGTAGGAGCATTATGAGTTCCGTTCACACGTCCTTGGCGGTGCATTGACTGGACACGAGAGAAGAAAAAAATGGCAAATGAGCATTCAGAAGGAGCCGTGGAGCATTTTTAGTCCGAGAAAATCCATGATTCCGGTGCGGGACGAAGCAGAACAAGAGGAGCGAAATCTGTCGTGCCAAGAACCAGAGGAGGAAGAAGAAGAAGAAGAAGAAGGAGTTTGATGGAGTTGTGTGCGCTTTACGCCGCTGATTTTTCTCCATAACGCACAAGCAGACTGTGGCTGAACGACGCGCCGGCATCATGTTTGACTGCATGGACGTGCTGGCCGTGAGTCCCGGACAGATGCTGGACTTCTACACGTCCAGCCCGTCCTCGTGCATGCTGCAGGAGAAGGCTCTGAAGGCGTGCATCAGCGGACTGGCGCACAGAGAGTGGCAGCACCGGCGGAGCGCACACTGTAGGTCCCAACTTGTCATCCTCCATCTCTGCTTGTTGTTGCTGCTGCTGCAGGCTGTTTCTGGGCTTTGCTGGCTCACTGGAGGCTGCGAGGGGGCGAGGGGGCGAGGGGGCCGGGGCAGGCTGGTCCACGGTCCCTATGGTTCACAACAAGTTGCCATAAAGGGCCTCCAGGTGTGATAATGATCAGAGCATTTCAATTCACACCAACTGCAATGGTGATTTAGTTGTGGGGACACTAGTGTGTGTGTGTGTGTGTGTGTGTGTGTGTGTGTGTGTGTATAAAAGATTATTTTTAGGGCATTTCAGTCCTTTCTTTGATATGACAGCTGAAGAAAATAGCTGAAATAAACGCGGATGATATGTTGTGGTCGGAGTCGAACCCGCGGCCCCTGTTTATGGGGCGATTGCTCAGCTGGTAGGGGTATCCAGGTGCCTCAAACTCTTTTTTTTTTTTTTTTTTTTAAATTAGACATATCAACCCTTGTTTTGTCTTCACGTCAACCATGAAAATAAAACGTTTTGGTCACTTTTTTTCAACGTTATTTTCGCTTTTTCCGACATTTTTGTCACTTTTTCAATGTTGTGGGAGCTTTTTTTTTTTTTTTCCAAAAGTTTTTAGAAGTTTAAGTTTTTTTTGTCCCAAAGCTTATTTTGATAACCCATTTTTTGTGAAAAAAAAAAATTACCTGAAAACGGGTCAATTTGACCCGAGGACAACATGAGGGTTAAGAATCTGAATTAATTATTACTAATTAATTATTATTAATTATACACACGGGGGTGTTTTACCGCTGCACGGCTGATCAGTGTCCGTTTGGGTCATTAAAAAAAAAAGAGAAAAGAGTTTGTTTTGAATCCAGAACTTTCTCCTAAAACCCCATGTTTGACTCCAGAGGGGGGGGGGGGGGGCGCCGCCGTCATAATCCCGGGCTGCTCTCGATCAGTTAGATCAGAGGAATGCCCAGGGTAAACACAGGCAGGCTCGCGGGGGTAACACACCTCCTCCCCGGCCAAAGGCCAGGGGGGGTGGGGGTGGGGGGGGGCCGTCTCTGACACTGATTTAGATTGATGGTCCGGCGCGGACCCGCGATCGGACCACGTCAACCTCTCGCGCTCTGGATAGGCCAGTGGTTGCTCCTGGTCCGGCCGCGTGACGAGGAATCACACACGTGGAAAGAAGTAGAAAGACATTTCCAGCTGTAATTATTATTTTCTCGATTGATCTATAAAATATCAGAAAGATCTGACCAATGTGTTTCCCAAAGCCCAATATGACGTCCTCTAATGTCTAGTTTTGTCCATAACTCCAACATATCCAGTTTGCCACAGAGAGAAGAGATAGAACATCATATTTAACAAGCTGACATCAGGTAATTCAACATTTTAGAAAAATATGACTTAAACTGATTAATGGATTATCAAAAAAGTTCATGGCTTATAGATTATAGATTCATCTTTGCAGGTTTCTAACTCAGAAGGAGGTGATCATATGAGGATGGACTCATTATTATAACAGGAGCAATAGGTTTATTTTATGGTTTGGAATGTTTTTTTAAAACTATTTTAAAAGCAGAGTGCAGATATTGCCCCTGTGTAACATATTCACTGTATTTATTTTTATTTACAATAACCCACAAAAACCCGACAGAGCAGCAATATTTGTCTTATGCATGCAAGTTATCAGCCTCCATCGGGCTCCGACACCTTCAGTCGGCCACAAAAGTTAGCTTTGGGAGATTGATGTTGTCGCTTTTGTTTGGAATTTTGGAATTTTTCAGGAGTTAACATGCTGTGCAGCTGATGTGAGAGAGGAAACAGGAAGTGGTCTGCACATTATCTGTAGCTGCACACTATTTCTGTGTTCACTTCCAGGAAAAAAGTCCGGGTACCTGTTCTGTTACTTTATGGATTTACCTTTTACACTTAGTGACTCACTCTTTTCTTAATCTTTTTTTTACTTGATTTTGACAGGGAGCAAATCCCCAAATCCCCCACATTTCCCTGAGTGGTTCCATACAGTAACCTATTCTGATTCTGATTCATTTTTCTAGTTTAGCTATATTTTCAACAGTGCACCTGTCCAGTCTTGAATGAGCGGAGCACTGTCCATTTAAAAATAGAAAATCGGATTTTGGGGCCAAAGCAAAGGCTACAGACATCCACTTATGAAGATGTTGATTAGGCGATCTTGAGATATAGAGTACCGGGTCAGGTTCCATATTTCTAGTAAAAGATGTGTTGTCATCCTGATGTGTGTCCAGCGCTGACTGCGTGCTCATCAGGCCCTCGTCGGAGTGTGTTTTTCCCCGGCGCCCTGCTGCCGCTCTGTGATTTACACCCGTGTGATAACGAGCGGCCTCCAGCTGTCATTCCTCAGGAAGTGTTTGCTCAAGGGCGCTCAGTCAAAAGAGGCTGTTGTCAGCGGAGGGAAAGTGCAACAAAAAAAACCCACCCAGCCGCCACCTTCGTCCCGGTCAGGGTGTGATGAGGGAAGTCTCCCATGGCCTACACATCTAAATCAGTCAAATAACAGAAGTACCTAAAGAAACGGAAATGATGTGTAGCTACAGTGAAAATACAGAGCATTTGGAGAGAAAAAAGCAACAGGTGAAAAATTAAAAATAAATAAAATAAATGTTGAAAAACGCCCAAAATGTGTAAAAAGTGACAAGAAATTTGAGAATGATGTGTAGCTACAGAGAAAATAAATAGCATTTGGAGAGAAGCATTGTTAAAAAAAGCATTAAAAATAAATAGAATAAATGTCGAAACACGCCCAAAATGTTGAAAAAGTGACAAGAAATTTAAGGGAAAAAAATTCTAAAATGTCTTAAAAAGCCTCTCTGTGTCTGACTCACCAGTACATGGCCAGTTAAAAGTATTCAGATCATTTACTACAGTAAAAGTACTAATGCCACGCTGTAAATGTCCTGCATTGAAAATGGGTCTTAAGTAAAAGTAGACTTAAAGTATTAAAAGTAAAAGTACCCAATGCAATGAGTGCAAAGCAATAAATGACAAAAGATGCAACAAAATCCTCGTGAAGTGTCACAACGGTTAAAAAAAGAAGAAGAAAGAAGCCAAAATGTCGAGAAATATGTCCAAGATGTTGAAAAAGAAACAAGAAACTCGAGAACAAAAATGTTGTAAAAAGCAACAAAATTTTTTTTTTTTATCTCCAAATCCAACGTTTATGGACAAGCTGCCAGAGCACAGGTTAGGTCATTAGTAATGAGAAAACTGAAATATAATGTTTTATGGACGAATTGATCATTTAACAATTAATACGCGGAGATTTCTCACGTCAACCAAGCAACAAACAGAGTGCAGGGTTGAAAAAGGAATTTTATTTTTTTATTTTTTCCCCCTGTAACTTATGCCTATGCATACATATATTTACCCGGAAATGACTTTTTTTCTTTATTATTGAAAAAAGCTCTCCAATAGCAACATTTCAGAGGAAACAAATGCAACTGTTTTTTTTTGCTATAGATGGTGTTATTAATAGTTAATATCCGAATAGTGAGAAAGGGCCCATCACAAGTTCCCAGAATGCAAAGTGGCATCTTTAAAAGCTTTTTTTTTTTCCATAACAGCTGTCCAAAACCCAAACAGATTAAATTACTATGACAACAACAGCAAAAAAACAACAAAAAAACTAAACCTTCACATGAGCGGGAACACGCAGCACGGTTATGGCTTCAAAAAGGATTTAACCCTTGTGTTGTCCTCGGGTCAAATTGACCCATTTCAAAATGTTTATATCAGAAATATGGATTTCTCTCAACCAAATTGCCCCAAAAAATAACATGGATGATTCCATAACACATTACTTTTGTTGAATTGTTTAGGTGTTATTATACGCTTATTTTGTTTAATGGTTTCTAAACAGTATCCGGATTAAATTCGGACATATACCCTCTGGGATCCACTCAACATCCTCTGATCTTAACTTTTAGTCAAAATAATTCATAATTTCTGCCTTTTTAGCTAAAAACGTAAACGAGGTTTGTTGACCATGAATTCCAAGAATGAGTGTAACACCTATTATTAAACCAGCTCAGGTTTTCAAAAAGGCACCGAGAGCATGGAAAAAGGGACAAAAACATCAGAAATGCAATTTTTTTTTTAAAAATATTCATTTTCAATTTTGACCTGGAAGGACAAGTTCACGGTAACGGGAAGACAACGCGAGGGTTAAACGATGGAAAATGGGAATTTTCTGGCAGTCCACTATTAACCCTTGCATGGTATTCGGGTCAAATTGACCCATTTCGAATTTTTACAAGAAGAAAAATGGTCCAAGTAAATGTTTTCTACCTGAAAATCAACGGCCTTACCTCATTTTCTGGGATAAACATGTAATCCTGACTCAATTATTCTGGATATGACCACTTATATTTTTTTTTCCCCAAGATAATAATGACCACATAATGGATTTTTAACATGAATTGTAACCTTATGACAAAATCTTCCATTCTTAATTGTGTTCCATTAGAGACTGATTGCATTCCCTAAACATAGATGTTATTTCAATGGTTTGAAATTGAGATAAAGACAATCGTTTGTTAAGTAAAATTTCATTTCAGAATTGTTTTTATAATACCTAATAAGTCAGCCGAGGGATACGAGAGGGTCCTAAAGACAATACAAGGGTTAAACAGGTCTGTCCTGAGAAGGAGACCGGGTGTCTCTCTGAGATTACCTGTAGACATAAAGGTTAAATGAACCTCCAAATCTGATTGCACGTCTAATTATGATCCGCTTTTTCGAACCAATAATAAAATCAACAACAGTGAAATGCAATTTCCTATTTTACGGCAAATGTGATGTCGAACTTGTGCGTGCTGCTCGTGCGTGGAAATAATAAAACGCACAAAATGGATTTGATAAATGCCACATGTATTATTTATAACGGTCAAACCAAAGTAAATGGAATTGCGTTTTATTTTGCCCATATAATTATTCCATAACACAATTCCTCACACGCAAGTGCATAACTCCTTCTAGTGTTGCATTATAATTTTCTGTCATTTGAGATTTCTCATATTTCTCTTATTCCATGACGTTATTGTGGTCAAGCCTCAGAAGAACACGCGGTCCAAATCGGCTTATTCTCCGTCTATCACAAATGGCGTTTTGTTTATGACATGTGTTCTTTTAATTTTAAGAATTCTTTTTATTTTTTTGAAATTAACCTCCTAAGCTTTCTCAGTTCGTTAACCCTAACCCTCCTGGTGTCCTCGGGTCAAATCTGACCCGCTTTCAACAAGTTCCTATGTCTGAAATTTGGATTTCTGGCAACCAAATTGTCAAAATAAATAACTCGCATGGTTCCATACGACGCTCTTCACAAGTTCTATAAATGGTCAGTTGACTTCTTTCGTTAAATGTGGTTGTTTCATGCAATTGTATAGCATTTGAAAAAGAAAATAGTGAAAGAACGTTGGAAAAAAAAGTGACAAATATGTCGGAAACAGCATCAAAAATATCAGAAAATGTGGCAGGAACGGCAAAAAAAAAATATGGACAGAAAAAATATCAAAAAAAGCAACAAAAGTGTTGAAAAAGTCGATCAAAACGTTTCAAAAACTGTTTTCATTTTAAATTCTGACGCAAAAAAACTAAAAGTTGCATGGTCGACCGGGAAGACAACACAAGGGTTAAATCAATTATTAAAACATAATCATGAAAGCAGTAAGACTGAAGAGAGTAGTATAGAAAAATATGTTCATGAAGAGATTAATAAGAAGCTATATCACCTCGTTATTTCCATAAGTTTTGAAAGACTACATTATGAATCCTGAATGTAGGACTGTGGAGAATACAGCATACATATTTAGCTTGATTTTTCTCTTAGCTAACCCTAGCCTCTTATTGTTTTCTTATGCAACAGTTATTTTTTGTGTGTATATTTGTTTTCTGTATTTATAGTTTATTTTATATTCCTGGGGCCAAACGTGGCCCCTGGGCCCCAGCCTGGCTGCGGCCCTGTGACAGAGCTGGTTAAAGTCTGCGTCTTTAAGAAGCTGCTCTACAGCTGACTAGACCTGAAGTCCAGGGGGGTCAGAGGGTAAACTGTACCGGACTTCCCCTTTAAAAGACCCCTTAAAGGCATTGATAGGTCTATTGAAGGAGTAAAGGTTAGGTTGGGTTTAGGGTTAAAGGTCAGGGTTAGACAGAGCCATGGTGCCGCTGCTAAATAGTCTCAGGAAGGAAGTTGTTCTGGTGGAACATGTGTACGTTTAGAAGTAGTTTTAGTCGTCAACAGGAAACTCAGATTGGACAGATAGTCTAGCTAGCTGGCTGTCTGGATTTACCCTCGAGATCTGAGGACCAGTAACCATATCCTCAGATTGGACAGATACTAGCTAGCTGTCTGGATTTACCCTGCAGAGATCTGAGGACCGGTAACCATAGTCCTCAGATTGGACAGTAGTCTAGCTAGCTTTCTGGATTTACCCTGCAGAGATCTGAGGACCAGTGTACCATTCCTCATATGGACAGATAGTCTAGCTAGCTGTCTGGATTTACCCTGCAGAGATCTGAGGACCAGGTAACCATAGTCCTCAGATTGGACAGATGTCGGCTAGCTTTCTGGATTTACCCTGCAGAGATCTGAGGACCAGGTAACCATAGTCCTCCTCGATTGGACAGATAGTCTAGCTAGCTGTCTGGATTTACCCTGCATAGATTGAGGACCAGGTAACCATAGTCCTCAGAAATCCACCAGAAGTTAGAACGGCATCACAAAGACAGAGGATGGGGACGGACATCCGGCCTAAATGAGGGACATCCGGCAGAATTTCATCCTGAACTATCCCGAAGTGGAAGGTCGTGGAAATAGACTAAATCCCTTAATAAAAAAAAATTAAATAATTCAAAAACCAAAGACATCCTCCCAGCCCGTCTTGACCTAGACATTTATGTGCTATTTAAAAGTTCTAGTTCAAGGACAAATGGATTTTTAAATCTATTTCATCTACATCCAGGGACTGTAAACCTCCTCCTAGAGGACAGTGGCTCATACGTAGCAGGTGGACCACGGCGTGGGTCATCATCAACCATCCTGTTCTAGTTCATAGATAGTCAGTAAGGATTGGTGCTGACCCAACCCCCATAATCCTCCTGGTGCCCTCCCTGGACACGTGCTCCCTTTCCTTGTTTGAAGAAGGCACTGTTGAAATTAGGGTTTGATTTGGGAGAAATCCCCTCTCAGGGTCAGTCAGATGTTGCTTTATGAATGTATTTGTTCGGGATAATGGAAACCTCCTGGGTGTTAATTAGCCACGTTGACAACGAGCCAGCCATTAATGCACTTCCTCTTCCAGTTTAGATGCTAATTAAGAGTGATCAAGGACCTCCTTCACAAACATGAAATGGGCTTTGTGGCTAAGGAATGTGCTTCACATGACCCCCCCGCTGTGGGAAGAAACACACATTATGTCTCATCATAACAAATCCACAAGCTATCAGACAAAAAGGTGGAAAGGTGATCGTCTATTAACACAGTAGTGATGTTGTAGGGCTCAACAGTCAATCACAATTTCCGCTCCTAATGATCGGGGGGGTTGGGATTATATTGCACATTACGCTTTCCAACTATGAACTCGTGTTCATACGGCAAAAATGACTCATCCCAGTTGAAGGTGTCACACATTTTCACAGTTTTCTTAACTTCAATAAGTGCAACTTTAACTATAATGAGTTGTCTTGTTAAATCATTGTTGATTAATCATGATTTCTTTCCATAATTGAGCAGCCCTTTGATATTGTGAGTTAAAAAAGACAGAGTGCGATGTTCAGCGGGATGTGTTCTGCAGATGGAGTGTCTTCTGGCTTAATTGGGGCCTTTTTGTCTTCCAGGCTTAAGCTCCTCTGATACGGACATGAAAAGCCATTAGCACAGCTTGCACACACAAGCTAATTTAGCAGGCGTGTGAAATGGAAGACGGATCGGGGTAGGGGGTGGGGGTGGTGGGTGTTTGGGGGGTGGTGGGGGGCGATGTACAACAGTCAAGT
>NC_045740.1:29950674-29959210 GCF_008692095.1 Etheostoma spectabile | reverse complement strand
TGCCTCGCTGGTGCCAGGGACGCGGGGTAGCCTACCTGCACAGATCCCGCCTTCAGAGACATATCTTAAATACCCCATCACCGCTGATCTGGTTTCACAGTCATAGCTGTTGCCTTTAAAAAGCATAACTCTGAAAACATTTGAATCTAGGACATCTTAACTAGCTGATATTGGGTTGTATACATATTAATGTGTAGTTTCACATATTTCAAGTTTTTATGAAATAGACTTTCCAAGGCACAATTTGGCGGCCTCGTTCAATATCTCTGCTTTACACTGGGAGTCCAGCTCCAGATTCCAAAGAAACCCCTCTCGCATTCCAACAACCTTATTCCTCTCCTCACGTTTCTTTCCCCATCTTTCTAACACCTTCATTGATTAGGGGGGGGGGGGGGGGGGGGGGGGGGGGGGGTCAAATCCATTTCCAATGACTCCCTGATTACAGGCCATATACAAATTACAATAACACAGTAATAGATAATATACACTTACAGAATGTTAAGTCAACGTGGACATGTATGTACATTCATAATACATGGACATTAAAGGGATTATTTCAGTAGAATCTGCAGGTTTTTCCATTTATATGGACATATAACTCAATACAGTGTTTACCTAATTCTGTTCTCATCATGAATATGTATGACCAAGGCATGTGTGGTGCCGTAGGGATATCATTTCAAAATCCAGCGAGCTTTCTAAAATACACAGACAGTTTTTCAACCCTCATGTTGTCCTTGTCCCCCCCCCACCCACCCCCCCCCCCCAAAAAAAAGTGGGCCGTCGAAATAAAATGTAAACATTAAAATCTTAAAAAACCTTTGGAAAAAAAAACACCAAAACATTTTAAAACACACAACATTGAAAAAGTGAACAAAAATGCGGGAAAAAAATCATAAATGTTGACCCCCGGGTCGCAGTGAGGGTCACGGAGGGGGGGGGGGGGGGGGGGGGAGGGGGGGCTGTTTGGACTGCCTGGGAATCTTTAGACCCAAACCTAGTCACCTAATATGAACAGTGGCACTCACACACGATCATTTTTAATAACTCAACATGTGGCTGCTTTTCACTTATTGCAGTTTTGCACTTTAACTATATTTATTATGGATTAAGAGAAGACAGACCTTGTTGTGGAAATTCTTCTGTTACAGAGTAGAAAAGTATACAAAAAGTACAATCAAAGAAATAGAAAAAATAAATAATAATTTTATGACATTGTGTCTATTTATATATTTGTTACTTGTCAACACGACTCCTTGTGTTTTTAAATCCCCCCCCCCCCCCCCCCCCCCCCCCCCCCCCCCCCCCCCCCCCCCCCCCCACCCCCCCCCCCCCCCCCCCCCCCCCCCCCCCCCCTTGGGAATGGATAAAATTGTTTGAGTTGAATAATTAGGAGTGGGAAAAACAGCATTTTGGTATGTATTGGGATTTGTTTTTGGGACAAATTCCAAAAAGATTTTTGTCCCCAGAATCAATCGTTTTTTTTTATTTATTCATGTTCCAATGACTGACCTAAATATTTTCCGTTCGTATTCTTCTGCTGACGGCGACTACATCAAGCAGAAAAAAGCAGAACCATGTTGTGTTCTTCTTCACAAAGGAAAGAAATGTCAGACTGACTGACGGACATGTGGTGGTCATTATTTTTAGAAAACTATCAGTTTTTAGGAATGTCTCATCATATATTGTCTCTAGAAATGGATTATTTTACTTTGGTTTTGGTAAAGAAGAAAAAGAAAATTGCAAAACTCAATTCTATTGAATCGCAGTACTTCTAGAATCCCAATAAATGACAATCCAATCAGCACCCGTGCATCGTGAAACAATCAAATGGAGAAGAAACGTCTCAGCCCTACCAACTATAATAAGTATAATCAAAGAATAAAATTGAGTGGAGAAGGTTTTTCCTGTGGAATGGATTTAGAATTCCTGATGAAAGCAGATCGTCCCTTCTCCCCGCTGTCCTCGTCCACCCCCCAGCAGACATGGAGTCAGGTGCCCCCTCCTCACTGTTAGTGGGTTTGCCTTGAGTGTTGAAAGCTCTACTACATGTCCCACTCTGGAGAACGCATCGGAGAAACCAGCAAAGCTGCTTCGGTCTGGCTGGACTCGGACCTTTTCCTCTGTCTGGGCCTGCAGAGACCTGGGCCTGCTTAGACCTGGGCCTGCAGAGACCTGGGCCTGCTGAGACCTGGGCCTGCTGAGACCTGGGCCTGCAGAGACCTGGGCCTGCAGAGACCTGGGCCTGCTGAGACCTGGGCCTGCAGAGACCTGGGCATGCAGAGACAAGCTGCAGGAAACCTAGAGACCATACCAAGTACAGTACATGTACTCCAGTACTCCAGTACTCCAGTACTCTACTTCAGTCCAAATGTTCAGGTTCTGGTACTTTACTGAGACTTTTCTACTTCTAGTCCGCTACATTCATCTGACAGCTTTAGTTGCTAGTTACTTTAGTTACTAGTAACTTTTCACATTAAGATTCCGGCACATTAATCACATGTAGTTTATATAGTCTGATTTTTATAATAAAGTAACCTAGCAGCAATAGATGATGATGTCATTAAACACGCAGCTGATTGGATCATTTCTACAGTGTTTTAACACTTTAAGCCCATTTCTCTCATGGTACTTACACACCTTTTCTGAAGTAACATTTTAGTTGGGACTGTATTTTTACAGCGTAGTATTAGTACCTTTACTGAAGTAAAACATCAGAATACTTCTTCCACCACTGACGGAGCGTCAGCTGAGAGAAAGGGGGAGGAGGAGGAGGAGGAGGATGAGAGAGGAGAGGAGGAGGAGGGGGGGCTGGATCCAGCAACTGGGA
Source organism: Etheostoma spectabile (assembly GCF_008692095.1). Lineage (NCBI taxonomy): Eukaryota > Metazoa > Chordata > Actinopteri > Perciformes > Percidae > Etheostoma > Etheostoma spectabile. The sequence continues at coordinate 29,956,380 of NC_045740.1, read as the reverse complement.
GTAATACTCCTCTAATCCTCCCAGGATATGCCCACCGCCCCCCCCCAAATCACCACAGCTTTCCCCAAACACACAACCCCACGCCCCCCCCCCCGAAGCTTTCTTTCTCTTCATCCATCTTTTGTTGCTGTTACTCTTTTAGAGAAATGGACGATAGGATTTTGTCCTGATTTCATGTTTCACGATACATACCAGTTTGTTGTTGTATTCGTATTGTATTGAGGTGTCTATTTATTTATGGTATTTGGATTTGATAGTATTGAGTTTTGTGATTTTTTTTCTTCCATCTTTGTCAAAAACCCAAGTCAAATAATACTCTGCTAGAGACAATATATCATGAGACATTCCTAAGAAAAATGACATCACATGTCGGTCTGACATGCATTGCCTTTGTAAAGAAGAACATGACATGGATCTTCTGTTTTCAGTCTGTTTTGCTGGAATTATGGATTATACAGTAAGAACATTTAGGTGAATCATTGGTAAAAAAAGTTTTTAAATAAATACCGAATATCAATTCTGGCATGAAAACAAATCCATTTAAAAAAAATCTTCACGAAAAAAAAAAAAATGATGATTTGGGATTTCTTTCCCACCCCCCTGCAGTTTCCCCCCCTCCCTGTTCCTGGCTCGTTGCAGATCCGTTATCATTTGCCATGTTTAACCCAATCACTGGGATTCATGGTTCTCGCTTTCAATGGATTTCTATTTTAACTAAAATTAAGCGTGCACCTTCTCTCTGTATTATCTGCAGCAGGAAAGCAGCGCTGTCCTGATTCGGACTGCGCCATCACTGTGTTAAACGGCCTGCGACAGACCTTGCTCGGGGTTCTTTGCCATCTGTTGGTGGTGCGGACCGTGTGGGGGGGGGGGGGGGGGGTTTACATGTCGGTGCTTTCAGACTGGGGGAACTAGATATAAGAGCTCAGAGGGCACACACAGGGGACAGATGACGCTGCAGCGCTGCACATTGTTCCAACATTACCTGAGTCAGCTCCCGTTCTGGGCTGGACCAGGGTCAGGGTTCGGGTTTTTGGCGCCCGCTGTATATTTAGTGAGGGCTGCTGCCAAGATCCCGAAGACAGTTTACTGGTGATGAACGTTTTCTATTGCATTAGATCTGTGGCTATTATTATTACTATTATATTAATAAAATTTGAGCAAGCAAGGAAACATTCTGCACACACGTTATTATTATTACTATTATATTAATAAAGTCTGAACAAGCATGGAAACGTTCTGCACACACATTAGTATTATAACTATTATATTAATAAAGTCTGAGCAAGCAAGGAAACGTTCTGCACAAACATTATTATTATTACTATTATATTAATAAAGCCTGAGCAAGCAAGGAAACGTTCTACACACACATTATTAATATTGTTATTACTATTACTATAAAGTCTGAGCATACAAGGAAACATTCTGCACACACATTAATATTATTACTAATATTACAAAGTCTGAGCGAGTAATGAAAAGTTCCGCAGCCACATTATTATTATTATTTGTATTATTTGTTTTTTTCAGAAACCTATTGTGTTTAAACACTCTGAAGTCTAAAGGCATTTTTACATACATATATTTTTAAATTAACCTTTTAAGAGAAATATGAATAACCTGATCCCCATGTGTTTCATATCAACATGTTCAGAACAAACCCAGCGGAAAAGTTGATGTTTGCTTTTTGAAATTTCTCAAATATCTTCAAAACACACCTACACTCAAATGTTTTGATGCTTGAAATTAATTTACAAAAGCCTTGGATTTGCAAAAGTAGCTTAATATATGAACAATATAGTAAATAACTGTCTAAAATTCAATATTGTAATATAGCTTTTTGAGTGTCTCATGTCCTCAGAGGGTTAATTCCAGCATCACTTTGGATTAAATACTAGCAAGGTCATCCAATCTTATTAAAATATATTCCAGGAATTCCGTCAGTTTTGCGCAAAATCCAATATCAAATCATACTTGAATATGTTTCCTCACTGGAAAGATTTTTCAACAGTTATGAACCAGAAAACTGTTCAAAGGCTCTCAATTGTACAGCAGAAAAGGAATTAGAACAGAGATATTCAACAAGGCGGACCCCAGAGTTAGTTCAGGGCACATACATTATTTTTTCTTGAATAATTATTAACACATAAAGAATTACTTTTGACAGTAGTAGGGCTACAACTAACAATTATTTCCATTGCCGATTAATGCGTGGGTTATTTTCTGGCTGAATGGATGAGTTGTCTGGTCTCGAAAATGTCAGAAAATGGTAAAAAATGAGGATCAGTGTTCCCCAAAGCCCTAGATGACACAGAGAAGAGAAACTAGAACATATTCACATTTAACAAGCTGACATCTGAGAAATTTAACTTTTTTCCTAAAGAATGACTTAATCCATAATCAACATGTTTGCAGATTAATTTAAAAGTTGACAAGGATCATCTTTGCAGCTCTAGATATTTGGGATTTGGATCTTTAGCATTACAGATCCAAGATGAACTGACTTTATTCTTCTTCTTTGGCACCAAAACTGTAATTTTTAGTTTTTGAGTTAGGTTTAACCCTAATCCTTAACCTTAACCCTTAACCCCTAACCCATAACCCATAACCTTTAACCCTAACCCCAAACCCTTACACTTAACCCTAACCCTTAACCCCTAACCCCTGACCCTAACCCCTAACCCTAAACCCTAACCCTAAACCTTTAACCCCTAACCCCTACCCTTAACCCTAACCCTTAACCTTTAACCACTAACCTTAACCCCTAACCCTTAACCCTAACCCCTAACCTTAACCCCTAACCCCTAACCCTTAACCCTAACCACTAACCTTAACCCCTAACCCTTAACCTTTAGCCCCTAACCCCTAACCCTTAACCCTAACCTTAACCCCTAACCCCTAACCCTTAACCCTAACCCCTAACCTTAACCCCTAACCCTTAACCCTAACCCTTAATCCTTAGCCCCTAACCCCTAACCTTAACCGCAAACCTCTCCAGTAATACCATCAAATACTTAGATTAGATTATAGTTTTTATTGATCCCAAAATGGTAAATGTCAGTGCTACAGCAGCACACATATACAAAATATCCAAGAAATAATAAATTGGATACACCACAAGAACAACTATTCAAAAATTCCCCGACAAATATTTGTTTTTAATAGAAAATGACTCAAACCGATTAATCTGTCAAAATGTTTACTGATTAATTGAATACTTAACATCTAATTGATTCATCAATTAATCTTTGCAGCTCTAGACAATCGTAACGCCGTTCTCTACTGGCTGACATCTTGACATCGCTAATAAGAATTCAAACATGGCCGAAACACGAGCAGCCAAACGATTAACATGGCCTCACCATATCGCTGCCTGTACACCCTCATACAAACCCCGTTAGCTGAAGGATGTACTTGTTGCTAATGAGCTTTTCAGTTTTGAGAGCAACATTGTGTTATTTCTTCATTTAATAGTTGCATTGCATCACTTTGATTTTTCATACTGTGGGACATCGGATGAATCCCCACCAGGGCCTTTATCAGATCCAGACATGAGGACATTATCACATCATGTCTTTTTGTTATCAATCACAACTCATTCTAATTTGAGAGCAAAGCTCTAAAGTTCCCACCTTCTTTCATCAGCAGTGTGTTTTTTTCAGAGTTCATCCCTCATACTGACCGTATCGGCCATGTTGTGGAGCTCTACAACTTTTTAAACGGCTCTGGTTCCCCATGTGATTTTTCCCAATCTCCATTGACATTTCAGAAAATATTTCTAGTTCAAGAAAGAGTTTTAAGTCTGAAACCAAGCCAACCAGCTACGAGATGAATCATGACCATAAAAAATGTAATTTGGCGCAAAAAGAAAATGATTATTCTGGCCAAAACGATTATTGGCCAGATAATAGACGCAGGTTTGGGGGTGCGTTAAACATTTCCATGTAACAGTGAGGTTCACCAGTACGCAGTATACCCGCTAAGAAAGCTCCAGGATTTCCAGATACCCACTTAAAAATGTGCAATGACACACAGAAACAGACTTTGCATTATTAGTTTAAAATTTTGTCATTGGGGTTTTTTGTTGGCATAGGCTAAAATAAAGGATGGTGCATAAAAGTGTATCCGAATACAGGAAATTAAGGGAGGACAACCAGACCGCCCACTATGATATGGCCCCCCTATCCTGGCCCATACATACACAGTAGAGTATACCCAATACAATACATTGGACTACACCACTGAGCTTCACCCATTAGAGATGGTGCTATAGATGACGGTAGTGTAGTACTTTTGCATGACATTGTTCTTCCTAAAACTAGGTAGAACTCATACAGACTTGTGGTCAGTCTATCTGGGCTGGTTGAGGCCACGGATCTTTAATAGGGAGTCCTCGGAATTATTGAGGTTGGGCCACCAAATTATTTATAATTCTGTTAAGGTTTTTTTCAATAATTAATATGTCTGTTTAATCATGTTACTCAAGCAACTAGCGTACCCGAGCTATAGGCTCCAATGATTTTTTTCCGTTGTCCTTTGGCGCCCATTCGTGTCTTTGCGTTGACTTTGAATGGAACCGCGCCAATCGTGGGAACAGTGGAACACTATAAGGTTTCACTGTGGATGTTGAACATGACAACATGATTTATAACATCATGTCAAGAATTATTACTTTTATAGCTTGGTATTCTATTCACTAAAAAGGTCAGAATAAAGGCTTTAGACCACCCTACACCCTATTCTAGGCCCTGTTTAATATGCAACTTAATTTCATACAATGTATGTAGTAGGGGGTCCCTGCTCGGTTTCTCTCAGTTAAAGGGGTCCTTGGTTTAGACATGACTAATAATCAAAATCCTTATGTAGAAAATGATTGGGATTCCAACTACTGGAATCTCACTGTTGATCTGTGTATGGGCGTGCTCCTGGTGTCAGCAGGCTCTGTCCCAGTGGACGGGCCAATCAGAGGAGGTGTTTTCTCCTGTCGTTCCCGTCATTCTGCCAGCAGCCTCCAGCTGGGAGTGTGTGCTTTCCTGTTCGACCCCGGCGGCAGGTTCAGCCAGGGGCTAAGAGTTCAGCAGGCACACATTTTTCTCTGCCTGCTCTCAAGCCAGAACCACCGTGCGTGCTTGTCTGTCACCAGCATTTATTTCTGAAATGGGGCTTTCTGTGTATGTTAACATGCGGGGAAGTCAAATCAAAGTTCAATCACGCAGAAAATGGAAAAAGGCTCTCCTGCACATGATAGGGCCTGTACACCAGCACACAGGTACCCATTGCCCACCCCCTCCTTCCACACACACGCGTAATGAATCCCCGTTTATGCGTCCCATCTGTCTGCAGGTGGTCACACTGCCTCCCAGACACAGCCATGAGTTTCTAATAGCGGGGTTGAATTGTTGGCACTGCCTCTCCTCAGTGTGGGACTACCCAGCCATCACAAATGCTCCGAAGGCATATCAGCAACAAAAGTATTTTTTCTCTGAATGTATGTTAAAGTACGCCACACCTCCTGGGGAAGAAGACTAATACGCATTGTTTTTGTGCTCCAGTAGTCAAACATCCTCATCTCAGGTTGACACCATGTTTGATACAGGGCGGGGATGTTACCGTGTGTGTGTGTGTGTGTGTGTGTGCGGTGGCGGGGTTGGGGGGAGGGGGATACACACACACACATACACACACACACACACACACACACAC
>NC_045740.1:29946544-29950664 GCF_008692095.1 Etheostoma spectabile | reverse complement strand
ACACACACACACACACACACACACACACACACACACGCTGAATTAGGAGAGCAGAGATTAGGAGTGAAGGATTTTGTTAAACAAGTGATGGAGGAGAGGACATGTCATCCAATGTGAATTATGTTGCGGATGTATTGCTCTTGTGTCCATATTTAGCTAAATTATATATTCATGAAATATTTCAGAACAAACAAACAAAAACATGGTTACTTATGGATCCAAAATATCAAGATGTTGACAACCAAACTCCTGGCTTCAAAATGGCAGCCCACATAGACACGGGTGACTTCACTGATGCTACGCCCATTATTTTCACAGTTCATGGTTGCAGCTTCTTCACTGTGAGGATGTAAGGCTTGTCTCCTCTTTCGTATTATTGTGACTTGACTATCGTTGGCTTTGGACGTTTGGTCCTATAAATGGGACACCAACATCCAAGGACTGATACACTGTCCATCTCTTAAACAGTGTCCCTATAAATAGTGTATGGAACATACTAAAAGGAAGCATGCAAAATGGAATAAGGGCATAACTATAGGGCTTCACCACTGCATTTTACACTGACTTAAATCAGGAGATTGTTTCCCATGCTCAGAAGAAACAGAATCTCAATTATTGACCTTAGAAAAGATCATACTTCAAAATAGGGCCGGGTATTGAACCCAGGCCCCCAGGAAGTGTGCCTGGCTTTGAAGCAAATTGAACATAGTGTCTAAACAGTGGAATTACAACTTCTGGGTCCATCACATGATCCACTCTGGCCCAAAAAGACTTTTTTCCATAGACTTTAGAGACATCTGTTAATCGGTAGATACATTTTTTCCGTGCCACAATCCCAAAACCCTCAATTTACTATCAAAACTTGATCTATAACATTTGGAAATTCTACCAGAGCCACACGATTAAATCGTCTTATCCCTATTTAAGTGAACGAGTGCTGAACCGTGAGTAGCCCACTCGGTCGGCGGAGGGTAAAGTTTGGCTCCATGGCGGCCTCAAGCTCCACTGAGCGACTCTTAAAGGAATGAACTGGGCTCCACCTCCAACGCTGCATCCAGTTCTTATTATACAGTCATGATTGAACACCTTTGGTTATCAAGTTAACAATAGTTCTCTTTGATAAGCACAGGCAACTAGACTTGCTACAAATTCTTGAAGATGCTTGCCTTGCATCCAAAAGGCTTCTTTACACAAATAGCGGAAGGTGAAGATGCAGAAGATGTGAGGCATTATCCTTGAAAAGTACCTCAATTGACCCAGGCTACAGTTATATGAACACATTTTTAGGAAAAACATGTTTTTATTCCTAAAGTTAGGTTTAAAAAGTAGTGTTTTGGTATCCGTGCTGAAACTCCAGCCCAATTGATTTGCACTTGTGCTCTGTCTTAGTCATATGCTTGCATAGACACTGAATGCAATAGCACATACCCCCCCCCTCCCCTATCAGATGGCTTTGTGTATTAGACCTTTGGCTTTGCTCCAGTTCTGTGTCACACCATACATCTGCTTTATGTGCAATCTGCTTTGGCCTGCTCTGTGCCAACAGCACAGGGACACCATTAGGAGCAGTGGGATGACCTGTTTCTCCTCATCGTTGAAACCAGGTCGCACTGGAGGAGCTGTTTGAAGAATGGAGACGCGTAACATGGCTGTCTTTCCCTGCCAATCATGAACACCACTTGAAATTCAGACCAGCAAACTTTTCCAAATCCTAACGCAGCACCATTATGTCAGCTTTATGTAAGTCTGCCGAACTCTTCGACAGTCGATGCTGCGTCACCGTTTCATAACGAGACACAGAGACTTCTCCTTGCTGCTCCAACTGCTCCTCGTGCCCAGATAAGAGTGAGAATCGATAGATTTATGAATCATCTCATTCTAATTAACCTTGGTGATCATCTTACTTTCTTATCCCTTATTACATTAACATTTATCCTGACGTACAGCACTGGATGTGCCGCAGACTTGTTAAGTCTACCCTTGAGCAACGGAAGTTTCCGAATGCGAAGCTGCAAATTCAACGTGCGCAAAAAGTCACACGGGGTGAATGTAGCTGAGGATTAGATTAAACCGCCAGGGAATTCCACGCAAGGACGAGGGTCCAGTAATTACAAGAGCTTGTCCCTTACCATCAGTAATTGAGTTTACTCTGATGAAGTACGGAAGAAAGTAATCTAATCAGTGGAGATGCTGCAGAGACTGTTGTCCATGTTGTGTGCATATGGACAGCGGTATGGTCTTTGCATTGATTCAAAGTCTGGTACATTTTCACTTCTAGGTGTTTTATGATTGCACTTTCCCTTCCATGTGCTAAGTGTGTTATGATTGCACTATCGTGAAGTACTGCTTGTGCTTTTGAATAAGCAAATTAGGAGCACATCTCCCGAAAAACAACACATTTTAACGTGTCTAATTTGGTCCAATTTTTCCAAAGACTGTATATAACGATGGATGGTGCGTCTCCACTTCCTCCCACTGTACAAAAGTGAAGCAAAATGTCCTAGTTTCAGGCGTTAACAACCCCGCCCATACACCCTTTCAGACCAACTGCTAATCAATCACAGGTGTCAATCCTGAATTTACACAGTTTTAATAGCATCAAATAACTCATAAAAACATACTGATTAGAAAAATTAACACTTGATCAATCACTATCGTGATCACAGCTACCTCAAATGACAGAAACCATATTTGAGAAAAATGTATTTGACTTGAAATTTATGTCTTTTGTTTGGTATTTGTCCCATCTGTTAACATGGAGGGGGCAGGGCTTGTGACCTATACTGCAGTCAGCCACCAGGGGGAGATCCAGATGTTCTGGCTTCACTTATCAACCCCGGGTTTTAACCAAAGAGAAATATAAGAAGATTGAATTTTTTCCCAGTGGCCTCACTCTACTTCCTGTACTTGTGTGACGGGAACAGCGCACTCTTCCAGTTCCATGCTGTAAAACATCATCAAATCATCAAATTTACAGCCAGATGTGACCTAGTGGTAAACAATTCAAACTGTAGTTGGGTTTGCAATAACCTTTAGGGATATATTCTCAAAGTGTTGAACTGTTTCGGTAATATCTATCGCGGAATGAAATAAAACAACAGGGATTGAGCCTATGGCCCACAGATGACAGCCCTTGCATTTGCACATTCCTGGGAAAAAAAAATCACAAGCGGCGAATTGTTAGTCTTCCATTGCCAGCAATGATTGGACCGACAGCGGGGGTAGGCGGAGCTAACACAAAAGACTCGCTCTTCTGCTCAGTGTGTGAAGCGGTGTACTGTCTGAATCCTTGGGAAAGGGGGATCCAAAAACCCAACAGAGATTATGACTCTAGCTAACTACGCAGTCCTACCACTGGTTTCATGCTATTCCACTGATGGGCAGGTGGTCACGGTAACACACCAATAAGCATGACTAACTAATAATTAATGAACCAAGAAAGTGAAGAAGATCACTGCTAGCGAGCTTTTTTAAACACTTTAAAAATATTGTGTAAGTAAGGAAATGCATTTAACACATTTGTTAGATCTCAAGGATGCAAACGTTGTGTTTTGGTGAAAAAAAGAAACTTTTGGATCACTTACAAGAACATCTCACGGGGCCCATTTAAGCCACCATTGTGGCTCTATGAGGCTGTACAGTGGTGCATTGAGCTAAATGCTAACATCAGCATGCTAACATGCGCTCAATGGCAAAATGAGATGCACTCAAATACTCCTAAATACAGATGTTTAGCATGTTCATGTTCATCGTGTTGGTTTAGCATCTTAGTAGCATGCTAACTTTTGCTAAATAGCCAAATGTCATTCGTTTTGCATGTTAAACCACAGTGTTGCAAGATGTGAAATTGTACCCTGATGACAAAAACACATTTCAGGAGATCACTTATATGATCATAACTGATCCCGAGGATTTCCCCTGCTTTAAAGTGGTGGACCTATCAACTGTCTGACTGAGGGACTTAGTGCGTGTTCACACCCGTAGTTTGTCTAATTTGGTCTGAATCAGTTGAGTTTGTAAAGTTGGAGCGATTTCCCCTTGGTTTGGTTCGGTTTCACACATGGAAAAATCCAAGCGTAGCAACAATGGGTCAAAAGAAATCACGCAGGAATGTTCCCCC
>NC_045740.1:29933594-29946534 GCF_008692095.1 Etheostoma spectabile | reverse complement strand
TCATTGGTCTGATGTGTCTGGGGCGGGAGCAAGAGTAAATCCGGGAAGAAGGTCCTATGTTCTGCACTACGGCACGTTTCTCTCATCTCCATGGTCAAACCAGCTCATTTCATTGAAATAATCAGACATCTGTTCTGGTTACCGAGACCTCGCTGATACCAACGGAGGGTTTTCTGGGGCTTTAACATTTTTAGGAACACATTTTTGAACCAGTGTCTATTACCATTTGAAATCAAGCCTCTTCATCTTCTTTCTTCTCTTGATTGCAGCCATTGAAACACAGAGCACCAGTTCCGAGGAGCTGGTCCCCAGCCCGCCGTCCCCGCCGGCCCCTCCTAGAATCTACAAGCCCTGCTTCGTCTGCCAGGACAAGTCCTCTGGTTACCACTATGGTGTCAGTGCTTGTGAAGGCTGCAAGGTAGGACCCCCGCACCTCCTCAGACTGTAACACGTTGGGTTCTCTCTCTGTGGCGCTGACACAAAGGGCCTTTACAACCTGAGTGTTATTACCAGACTCTAGAGAGTGTAGAGGTTCACTGTTATTTTCAAGGTGTATTCATACATTTTGATACCAAATTAAGAAACTGAGCCGATCATCAAGATTTAATGCAGTCTGAATTATATGTTGACCTATTTAATTTTTTTCTGGAGGCCGTTTGTGAAGTACATTTCTGACCACTGAAGGACATCACTGCTTTGTAATACTTGCATTTCATAAAATTACCAAGTTAGTTACCAAGTATGCTTTCAAATACAAGGAATTGTATGTGTCACACCACCACCTCATGCAAAGACCAATGAAGTGTTTGGGCGCCTGCAACTTTGACAAAAGGCATTTTTAAGAAGCCTACAGGAAGTATTATATTGCAATAGCAAAAAAAAAACACTGAGACAAAGGGCACAAAACCCTGGAAATACCAAAGATTTCAATTAAACTGAGGCAAAAACTGAGGCAGCTGATCTACCCCCCCCCCACATCACAGGCAGAAACACAGCAAAACACATTATGAACCCATAACAACCCAATAACCCAATAAACAGGCCTATGTCAAATGATAAAGTAGTCACTTATCTAAAACATTAAACTAAAACATTATGCTGAATTAACTGTAGGAACAGAGGCTAGTCAAAGGGAGAAAGGCGGCCTTTTACACTGTGTATAAATGGAACCTATTTAATTAAAATAATCTCTTACTTACTGTAACTTTTATTTAGTATTTATTTATGAATTTTCATGGCTATTTTTATTTGCTTTTTAATGTTTTATGTAAAGCACTTTGAATTGCCCTGTTGTTGAAATGGACTGTAAAAAAAAAAAAAAAAGCCTTGCCTCACAACCTCCAGTCTTAGCTCTGGCACCGTTTGATTTAACGTGAATCGCCCAGTACTCCAAAAAGTACTGAGTTCTGAACCCAAACCCCGTATGGACCTCTGGTTCCATACGGGGGTTGGGTGGCTTGGTCAGGACCCCTTGACGCCACTTTTTGACGCTGGGACTAGACCCAAGGCGACATTTGATTTGAGTTATCTATCTATATCATCATGTGACACTGTGTGGACACAGAAGAATTGCTCAGTGCTTTAGTAAAGAGTCAGTTCACCCAATTTATAAAAGAAACATATTTTCCTATATACCTGTAGGGGTAATTAGCAGAGATGTTCACAAGTCATTTTTTGGAAGTACAAGTTGACTTTCAAGTCTTTGAGCTTGAGTCCAAGTCAAGTCTCAAGTCGTATTTGTCCCTAACGCTGTACTATTACATATTTTTTAATTCAAGGCATGTCCTGTAGCTTGCATCCATACAGTGCAGTATCAAAATCAGTTGGATGATAACTTTATGGGCTTTACTTGCCACATCCCTCTAACCCTTGAACCTGGTGAAATAGTAACCTAAGTCCGTCACATCTTATGGACATAGCCTGTTCCAAGCATTAGCCCAACACTTTACGATGGTTAGCTTGTTACCTGTGACGATATATGCTAAATGTAAGGTCTCCTTCACTTTACCAAGTGCCTGTGTTATGAGTAGGCAGGGATGAGGACCCAAAAGCAGAGTACGGGAGGCAGGCAGGAGTATGTGAATACAGGTTTATTGAGAACAGTCCACAGGGATAAACACAGGGTGAAGAGGAACGGGCACAGTCTCAGAATAATCAAACTCCAAAAGTCCAAAAGCAAAATTGTCCACAATCATGAAGAAGGGAGGAGGCCAGGCAAAACAGGATAACAGGGAGGGGTAAAAACTCAAGGGGAAGAACTGGACAGAAATTCACGAGGCAAAACAGGATCACAGGGAATGGGAAAAACTCATGGACATGAAAAAAGACTCGACACGTCGACACGACAGTTCAGAAGGATCTGACAAGAGGAGCACAGACATTACATACACAAGGTAATAAGGTAACGAGAGGTAGGTGACGAGAGGGCAGGTAACCAGGTGGAAAACATCAGGTAATCACAAGAGCAGACAGGCACAGGAAGTGAAACTAGAGGCGAGACAAGACAAAGAACGGACTTCAAAATAAAGCAGGAAACGGAACATGCAGACAATGAGGGGAACACAGGACAGACTGAGACACAAACACAAGGAAGGCCAAAGGGGAAATATAATCCCAAACAAAACCCCAAACCATAACAGCCTGACCTATCTGGGTGCGTTTGGAGATGCCTGATGAAGTTCCACGTTGTTGATCCAGCATCATTTCTCTTGGTGCCACACACCTTGCATGTAGCTGTTGGCTTCCTACCACCGTTTATGAAGTTATTGAAAGCAAAACTAGAACACTCTTACGACAAAAGCCACACAGGAGGACTTGGTGTCGCCATCCTCAATGCATTTTCGATATGTGAGTGCATGCACATAAGGTACAGCACATGCATTTACGCTACACATTATGGCAAAGGTCAGGGGATATGCAGCTCATCATATATGTGGGAATAAAAGAAAATAGAAATACATGAATGAATTTTGATTTAAAAAGCAAGAATTGCATGAAAACAGGTTCTTGAAGCTCGAGTCTGAGTCAAGTCTGAAGTCAATGGTTGTGCGACTTAAGTGCGACTCGAGTCCCCATCTCTGATAATTAGCCATGTGGATATGTTTTTATTTGCTCTGGCTTATGAATGCCTTGAGCAACTCAACTCAGACTCTTTGCCTCAGTTGTACAATTTTAGCTGCAGAAAAAACCATCCAAATAATAGCAAAGTCCAACTACAGTAACTGCAGGGATAAACAACAAAGAGGGTGAGAAAATGGGTTTTTTAGTAACTTTGGGTGAACTGTTCCTTTAAGACACGACAGTTTGTCCTCTCAGTCTCAGTCTGCTATTCTCCCATTTTCTACTTTTAGAAATTCCTTCCAACATCTGCTCTGCCAGCAATTGTCTGTCTTCTCCCACTTACAGTACAGCAGCTGTTGCCAGGCAACAGCTCACACCCGCATGCACATAGACACACAAACAATACTTAGTAGCCTAGTCAGTGAAGAGGCTGCTGTAGCTTTAAAAGCAATCCATCTTTCCTATGTAAAACAGCTGAAAATGAAAAAATGAAACTTTACATTACTTAGTGGGAAGAGTAATGGATTACAGTAATACCCTCTGGAGAAGTGCACATGTACTCCTTGTATACAGCCTGTACGTTATCTTCCCAGTCAATGCAGTTTTCTCTCATACAGTGGCGGAAGACGCATTCAGAACCTGTGGTACTAATACCACACTGTAAAAATACGCTGCAATACGCTGTTGCTTTAGTAACATTTTTGTAAGTATCAAATAGGAAATTAAAGTATTAAAAGTTAAATTGCTGAACACAGAAAGATCCTCCCACTTTAGAAACTGGAAACGATCCACAGTGATTTGTCAAAGTGTTTAATGATCTCATCATCTCAGCTGGACTTGTAGCCCGTTATTATTGGGTATTTATATAGTTATTATATCATTTATTTCTTATAAAAGATGGAATTTCTATAACCTACATGTGTTTTGTGTGCAGAAATCTTCATGTGTAAAGTAACCAGTAACTAAAGTAACTAGTAACTAAATAACTTACTAAAGCTGTCAGATGAAAGTTAGTATAGTAACTAAAGTACTAGTAACTAAAGCGTCCATGAATGTAGTGGAGTACTAAAGTAACTAGTACTAAGTAACTAGTAACTAAAGCTGTCAGATGGATGTAAGTATACTAACTTAACTAGTAACTAAAGTAACTATACTAAAGCTGTCAGTAATGGAAGGGAGTAACTAAGTAACTAGTAACTAAAGTAACTATAACTAAAGCTGTCATATAAATGTGGGAGTAACTAAAGTAACTAGTAACAAACTGTCATGAATGGTGGAGTATAAAGTAACTGATTAACTAAAGCTGTCAATGTGTAGTGGAGTAACTAAGTACTAGTAACTAAAGTACTATAACTAAAGCTGTCAGATGGATGTAGAGGATGTAACTAAAGTAACTAGTAACTAAAGCCGCAGAATGAATGTCAGTGGAGTAACTAAAAGTAACTAGTAACTAAAGCTGTCAGTAATGTAGGGATTAACTAAGTAACTAGTTAACTAAAGCTGTCAGATGATGTAGTGGAGTACTAAAGTAACTAGTAACTAAGCTGTCAGATGAACGTAGGGAGTAACTAAGTAACTAGTACTAAAGCTGTCGATAAATGTATTGAGTAACTAAAGTAACTAGTAACTAAAGTAACTAGTAACTAAACTGTCGTAATGTAGTGGAGTAACTAAAGTAACTAGTAACTAAAGTAACTATACTAGCTGTCATGATGGATGTTAGAGAGTAACTAAGTACTAGTATCAAGCTGTCAGATGGATGTATGGAGTACCTAAAGTAACATAACAAGCTGTCAGATGAATGTATGGAGTAACTAAAGTAACTAGTAACTAAAGCTGTCAATGAATGTAGTGGAGTAACTAAAGTAACTAGTAACTAAAGCTGTCATATGAGGTAAGAGTAACTAAAGTAACGATAACTAAAGCTGTCAGATGAACGTAGTGGAGTACTAAATAACTAGAACTAAAGCTGTCAGATAATGTATGTGAGTAACTAATAACTAGTAACTAAGTACTATACTAAAGCTGTCAATAATGTAGTGAGTAACTAAGTACTATAACTAAAGTAACTAGTAACGTAAAGCCGTCAGATGTTAGTGGGTAACTAAAGTAACTAGTAACTAAAGCTGTCAGATGAACGTAATCGAGTAACTAAAGTACCTAACTAAAAAGCTGTCAGGATAAATGTAGTGAGTAACTAGTAACTAGTAACTAAAGCTGTCAGATGATTTTGGAGTAACTAAAGTAACTAGTAACTAGTAACTAAAGCTGTCAGATGGGTATGAGGAGTAACTAAAGTAACTAGTAACTAGTACTAAGCTGTCAGATGGATGTAGAGGAGTAACTTAAAGTAACTAGTAACTAAAGCCGTCAGATGATGTAGTGGGATAACAAGTAACAGTAACGTAACTAAAGCTGTCAGTGATGTAGATGAGTAACTAAGTACTTGTAACTAAAGTAACTAGTAACTAAGCGTCAGATAATGTATGAGTAACTAAAGTCTAACTTGTGAACTAAAGTAACTAGTAACTAAGCTGTCAGATGAATGTAGTGTAGTAACTAAAGTAACTAGTACTAAAGTAACTAGTAACTAAGCTGCAGATGGATGTAGAGGAGTAACTAAGTAACTATACTAAAGCTTTCAGATGGATGTTAAGGAGTAACTAAAGTAACTAGTACCAAAGCTGTCAGATGATGTAGTGTAACACAGTAACTAGTAACTAAAGCTGTCAATTATGAGTGTAGTACTAAAGTAACTAGTAACTAAGCTGTCAGATGATGTAGTGAGTAACTAAAGTAACTAGTAACTAGCTGTCAGATGATGTATGTATAACTAGTAACTAAGAACTAAAGCTTTCAGATAGGTGTGGAGTAACTAGTAACTAGTAACTAAAGTAACTAGTAACTAAAGCTGTCAGATAAATGTGGAGTAACTAAGTAACTATACTAAAGTACTAGTACTAAGCTGTCAGAATGGATGTAGTGGAGTACTAAAGTAACTAGTAACTACAAGCTGCAGATGAACTGTAATGGAGTAACAAAGTCCTACTAACTAAGCTGTCATATAATGTAGTGGGTAACTAAGTAACTAGTAACAAGCTGTCAGATGGATGTGAGAGATAACTAATAACTAGTAACTAAAGCCTCAGATAATGTGTAGTGGAGTAACTAAAGTAACTAGTACTAGTCTAAAGCTGTCAGATGGATGTATGGAGTAACTAAAGTAACTAGTAACTACTACCGTCAGATGAATGTAGTGGAGTAACCTAAAGTAACTAGTAACTAAAGCTGTCAGATGAAATGTAGTGTAGTAACTAAATATAACTATAACTAAGCTGCATATGAATTGTAGTGAGTAACTAAAGTAACTAGTAACTAAAGTAACTAGTAACTAAAGCTGTCAGATGGATGTAGAGAGTAAATAAAGTACCTAGTAATAATACTGTCAGATGGATGTAGGGTAACTAAAGTAACTAGTACTAAGCTGTTCAGATGAATGTAGTGGAGTAACTAAAGTAACAGTTAACTAAAGCTGTCGATGAATGTAGTGGAGTAACTAAAGTAACTAGTAACTAAGCTGTCAGATGAATGTAGTGGAGTAAAAAGTAGAATATTTCTCTCTGAAATGTAGCAGAGTAGAAGTAGTGGTATGAAAAGAAAAAACTCAGTAAAGTACAAGAAGCTCAACATGTGTACTTAAGTACAGTAATAGAGTACATGTACTGAGTTCCATTCCACCACTGGCCCCCATGCAGCCGGACTGTGCTGTCATGTCCTCTGTCCTCCCAGCCGCTGTAATTGAAGCGGTGGTATGTCAGGAATCCTTTGGAGCTTTTGGCCCAGAGGGAGGTGGTGATCAGCTCACTCACTAGTCTCCGGGTCAAGCTAAGTTCTCGGCGGGCTCCCGTGATGCATATGTGCCAATATAAGCCTCATCTTAAAGGTCTGTCCTGGCCTTTGACCTCGCTGCTCTGTCATCCATTTAACGCTATAACGTGTGAGTATTTAATATTAATGGACGTCTGATACATTTAACCCATTGCCAAATGAGCTGACACACAGCTGGTCTATTTCAACGACGTTCCACTTCTGGGATTGGTCCGGTGTTGCTGGAGATTCCGCCAGATGCATGTCTTTTTGGCCGGTGGCGTCCCTGTCCTCTGTCTCTGTGTTGGCGTTCTAACCTCTGGTGGATTTCTGAGGATATGGTACCTGGTCCTCAGATCTCTGCAGGGTAAATCAGACAGCTAGCTAGACTGTCTGTCCAATCTGAGGACTATGGTACCTTTTCCTCAGGTTCTGCAGGGTAAATCCAGACAGCTAGCTAGACTGTCTGTCCAATCTGAGGACATGGTTACCGGTCCTCAGGTCTCTGCAGGGTAAACCAGACAGCTGCTAGACTATCTGTCCAATCTGGACTATGGTTACCTTTTCCTCAGGTTCTGCAGGGTAAATCCAGACAGCTAGCTAGACTGTCTGTCCAATCTGAGGACTATGGTTACCTGGTCCTCCAATCTCTGCAGGTATCCAGACAGCTAGCTAGGACTCTGCCAATCTGAGGATATGGTTACTGGGTCCTCAGATCTCTGCCGGGTAAATCCAGACAGCTAGCTAGACTATCTGTCCAATCTGAGAACTATGGTGACCTGCTCCTCAGATCCCTGCAGATAATGACTTCTCCCGAAGGGTCCATCATGTTTTTTTTAATCCTCCTCTTAGATTTGACAAGATAAACTACTAGCAACTGCGTGGAGGAGGGGTGGGGAAGAAGGCTTGTATCATGTGGATGAGCCAACAGTGTCATGGCATTACTTAGAATTCCTCATGGGTGCAAGAGAAACAACGCTCCCTAGCTTTAGGGTAGTATGAAGGATGTAGACCCCAGCTTAGTTTACGCACAACACGCTGGCTGATAAATGAAGAATCATCATCCCGTCATTGGATCACATATGGACACGGGCAGCCTGAGTGGACATTTTGCGTCCCTAATTTCAGATGCAGGTGGCGAACAGAGTGCTTCTGAGAAAACAGACAATATGGTTTCATGTCATCTACCCACTCACTCCAGAGCTCTGAGTGTGAATAGTTCCATTCATGGCAGAATGGCCTTGGTATTGTGACATCCTGAATCACAGGTATTAAGCAGCGGATTTTATATATATATATATATATATATATATATATATATATATATATATATATATATATATAGTGGAATGTGTTGTGTTTCTCTCTCTATGGCGAAGGCATTGTCTGCAGTGCGAGAGGCAAGCTCCTTCTATTGGGTAGATGCAACCAAGCATAATGTATAGCTGTAGGCTTTTAGACAGCACAAAGAACCTTTTACTGCCAGTTTATGTGCCAATTAAAGCTACAAATAGACTCAAAGACTGACTGTGTGTATGTATGTGTGTGTGTGTGTGTGTGTGAGAATCACATGATAAACAAACTCCATGCAGATTAACATGATTGCACATATGCGGCAATATAATAAATTTCCACTGCATAGAAAGCCAGTCCCGGCCCTTTAAATAACTCTTTTACCAGGTGTGGAAACATTGGTGGTTTTTCTCAGCCTCTCACAGAAACATTGAATCATTAATGTGAATTTGGGACAATGCAGAGATGGGATGTTTTTCTCAGAAATGGCAGTAATCCAGGTTAATACCAGGAAACATGATGTTCTTTATATACAGCCATCAGACAATAGCAGAACTGTCATATCTAAAGACATGCAACACTGTTAGTAACAGTAGTTCCTTTTAAAATGACCCACTCTTAGAAAGCACATCATTCTTTTTAAATGGACTTGTTTATTTTGGTGACTACTCAATTGTGTTTTCCATTGCTTTATTCTAAGCAGTATATTGAAAACTCGGACTATTATGAATCACCCAAGCCACAGACATGTCTTTCTTTGGTCACATTGGGAATCAAATAAACGGCTTACAGGAAATATAGTGAACTACATAGTAAAATGGGCTTTCCATGCTTTCCATTGTGCCTCCATCGTCAGCATCTTCCTCTTCCTCCCAACTGGGATGCCAGTGACAGATGCACGGACAGAGGCAATGTATTTACCAAATGGGACATCCTGGTTCCTTCCAGCGACATTTTAGGAGACAGCAATTACAAATGATGCACATTATCTTAACTGTCAAACGTGTGAAGAAATGGGGGAGCCATAAAAACAGCCACAAATGCTTTGAATACAATCTATAGCCCAATTAGTCTGTGAAAGACCACATGAACAGTCAGTCTGATGTCCTCTTCAGGCTCAGCCTGATATTATAGGACTATAATAGTAACCTTTACTCTGTACCTGTATAGTTTTTCTGAATAAGCCGACATGGAAGGAGGGAGAAGTCTTTTGTAAGGTGGCACTGAGAGCCCAAATACTGCAAATTAAGAAAACATACAACCAAAAACAAGCTAAGGAAGAAACGTCTTCATTCACACTTAAGAAAAAGTGCTGCAAGAAGCCAAACCGTCAAATACACAGTCAGTAGCTTTGAGCCTTAGATACAAAGAGAGAAAATGGTAGCAAGTAGTATGAAAGTTTGAAAATCTGCATAAAGAGGTTGGTTGGGGGGTGGATTGGTCAAACAATACAGGACTTTAACGAGGAGAACGGGGTACGCACCCGTTGTTGTCCCGGGTGTCACTGAATTTTGTAACCCCACCAACGATCTTTCTGTCTATTCTTGTGCTTGATGTCAGTTAGTCTCACCTAGCCAGATCTTCCTCCACAGAGCTGCGGAGGAAGGTCTGGCTAGTCCTCACAGCATTCCTGGATGGGAGAACAACATGCTCTGGTTTATTGTTAATATTTGTAAACCAATCACAAACATCGTGGGAGGTGCTAAGCTCCAGACGGAGCCACAGCGCCGCTGCAAAACAGCCTTGGAAAAGAACTAGTTTTGGTGGAACGTGTACGTTCAAAAGTCATCAACAGAAAACTCAGATTGGACAGATGGTCTAGCTAGCTGTCTGGATTTACCCTGCAGAGATCTGAGTGACCAGGTAACCCTAAGTTCCTCAATTGGAACAGATATTCTAGCTAGCTGTCTGGATTTACCCTGCAGAGATCTGGGACCAGGTAACCATAGTCCTCAGATTGGACGATAGTCAGCTAGCTGTCTGGATTTACCCTGCAGATCTGAGGACAGTACCATATTCCTCAGATTGGACTGATAGTCCAGCTAGCTGTCTGGATTTACCCTGCAGAGATCTGAGGACCAGGTAACCATAGTCCTCAGAAATCCACCAGAGGTTAGAACGTCAAGACAGAGATAGAGGATGGGGATGGACATCTGGACAAAAAGAAGGACATCTGGTTGAATTTATGGCGGATCCTGAGCATCAAAAAAGTGTCCCTACTGAGTGAGTCTGAAAAGACGGTAAAGGCCTAATAAGTGCTATATTATCTATTACTAAAAAATAAGTTAATTTATCTAATATAGAATCATTAAAATCAATGTCAAGCAGGTACATGACAAATAGTGTGTGCTTCCAGCTTCTTTCATGTTAATACTGCTTTACTTTGTTTTCTGGGATTATAAACCGAGTGCCTTTGGGTTTTGGACTGTGGGTCAGAAAAAAACCAGACCTCTAAAGGCGTCAAGATTGCAATCTGGGAAATTGTAATGTGTATTTTTCATTCTTTTCTTTTTTGACGTTTTTTCCTATAGTTTAAGTACACAAAGAACAACTTCTGTTACACTAGCTCAAACACAAGAAATAATGCAGCATTACAAACACCATTCTATTCACATTGTCTTGGCCGGTGTTTCTTTTCTTATTATTTTTTTACATCTTATAGACCAAATGATTATTTGAATGATCATTTCCTAAACTATAGAAATGTAATTTAAGCAATTGAAAATTCATAAAAACCGAAACAAACACCAAAATGGACATTTGAGAAGCTGGAACTAAAGAATGTTTGACATTTTCCCAAGGGCCCAAGGAACAGCAGGAGAAGCAAGATAAATACAGTTGGTAGTGACACTTTTAACAGTGTTTGATTCTATTAGGACTGAGTTTGTGTGCTGGTGGGCCTCGACAGATTCGCTGTGTGCACTGAGCTGATTTGAATTGTTAAAACTGGGTGCAGACATATGGGCCTCCAGAAGCACATGCATATGGAGCAGATGACAGTTTCATCTGTGTTGACCCAAAGTCAAGTTGAGGCAGCCTTCACATTCAGTCACCCCTACACTTCCTGCTCCTTTGACACCTTTCACAATGTCCTTCTGAAAACTCCAGGTGAAAACTTCACCAATTGTACTTAGGAGGAGGAAGGAATCTGATTAAAGTTCCTGTAATGATTTCTGTACCGGCTCTGCTGTTTGTTCCACTGACGCAAAGTCCAATTTAAGTGGCATATTCTAGACTCCATTGAGGTTTATTTTACTTTCCAAGCACGAGGAACTGCCTATCAGATATGTGTCTACTTGTAAACCCTCGTGTTTTGGCATCATTTCCTGCAGCTAATGTTTCGCTCCCAATCAAGTCCATCTGCATTTTTCATGAGAGAAGAAACTTAAAGGTGCTAAAGACAAATTGGGAAAGTCATCTTATTTCAATAGCAACAACTTTCCAGTACCAGTATCCCTGGTCAGAGTGCACCATGTCTACTGAGTCCATAGGATTATTTCTTAACCAGAAAACTGTTCCCATGAAAACACATATTTAAAGCCCATTTGAAAGTTGTTCAATTGGTGGAGACCAAAAACAGAGCAAGAAGGAGAGTGAAAATTAGACTTACATTCATCGAGACACAAACAAGACTCCAGTTGAATGATAAAGTGGCTCCTTTACTGCCGGATGTGTGAATAGGCAACTGTTTGCTGATAAGTTACTAGTCTATATCTACAACCTTCCACTTCCGGGATTGCTCTGTTGCTGCCGGAAAATTACGGCGTATGTTCTTTGTGTTGATTTTAAATTTTGACGGGAAGACAACACAAGGGTTAAAGAAATGCCAATAAACCAGAGCATGTTTCTCTCCTATCCCAGAATGCTTTGATGACTAGCCAGACCTGGCAATGCAAGACTAACAAGATGCTAACTTCCCAAGCTGCTAAAGTTTGCATTTTGTTTAAATCCTGTCCTGATGCCCCAAGTGGACAAAACCAACAAAAAAGTAGAAATGAATTATAATCTATTAAGCACAAATAAAACTAGAACTGCACGCAGTTTCAACGGGGTCCAAGCCTCCCCGCGCCAGTCGTCCCCAGCGACCCGGGGAGCGCACCAATCACTACCCCACTGTGAGGACCACCTCAGGAGTGGGCCTAGATGGTATCTATCAAATTTTGTAAAACTCGGATGAGAGCTTCATGAGAAATACACTTTTTTTGTATTTATAGCGACCCCTAGTGGCCAATGTTCGTCTGTTTTGTTTTAGAGCCTCAAAGGGTCATACCAAAGGATACTGTAAAGTTTGGCTTTGATAGCATTTATCGTGGCCGAGATATGGCAAAGACAATGTTTTCATAGCTAGCTACAAAAATTTGTTTGCGCGTAATATGCGCAATTTTTATTCTATAAATACAACTTTTGCAACTTTTTGTCACGTCAGTCTGGAGATGCTATGTGGCAAGTTTCATGCCGATCCATTGCACGGTCTAGTTCGAAAAAGTTGGTTTTCAATAGATCGCAATTTTTCACGCATAAAAGTCTAGGCGAAAATGGGCGTGGCCTATATCACGAGATTCAGTACGATCCAGGGAACGCGTGGATATAAGGTTTTTTAATATCGGATGTACGGTTTGGGAGTTATAAGACCAAACGCGTTTTTTCTGGTATAGCGCCACCTAGTGGTGGAAGTGGGGTTTTTTCCGTCTGAGGTCTTTGCGGAGTTTGGGACCAGTCC
>NC_045740.1:29932168-29933584 GCF_008692095.1 Etheostoma spectabile | reverse complement strand
GCGTCGCCACCATGTACGGTTTAGGCTGCAGCGGCAGTTTTATGCGGAGAAGAAGAAGAAGAAGAAGAAGAAACCCTAGGAAAACAATAGGGTTCCACAGCCCTGCTGTGTGAACCGCGTATCGCCTTACGATTACCGCGGTGCACGCATCCTCGGGCTTGGACCCCTAATGAAATCAGTTGAACGAACTGCACAGTATAAGTGAGTAAATGTTAGTCATGGAGTTTCCTTCTTTATATGTCAGCGTTATTCTATAAAATACTTATTTCCGTCACATTCTACGTCGTGTGCATAACTGGCAGTGACATAACTTAGTGATTTTAACGTTTATGTGTTTTAACGTTTATGGATTTCCTTCCACCTCCAGGTCCATTTTTTTGCGGGTAAGAACACACAACCTATATTGTTGTGTAGTTTGGAGAACTTATTGATAAAATAGGCAGTAGAATTCCCCGATAAATGGAGTTGGCGAGAAATGTATCAAGGGGCAGGGTCAGGTGGTAGTATGCACTGGTGGATTGTTGCTCTTTCTGTAGTTCCCTAGTCTTACTTCAATAAAGCCATATAAAACATGTCTGTAATGGATACCCACAGTTTGGCTGGATGACAAAACTAAAAGAACAAGTAATGTTGTGTGATTTGGTCCATGTCTGGAAAAAGGGCCTCTATGTATGTTTTAATGATCTGAGCCTCTGAGGAATAAAGAGATCTCAGAGAGAGAGATATCTTAAAACCCAGACAACTCAAAGCAGAACTATCTGTATGATACCACTGGAGGTAAGGTTAGGGATTAGAATGTATGCAGAACACTTTAGAAAATGACATCTTAACATGTTTTGCATAAGCCCTGAGATGTCCAGAAAGAAAGACGGCTTGAATCTGTACGCGTGTCGTCGGCGCTGACAGGCCTTTAGGAACCAAGACAAAACTTTGAGCCGTGAACAACCCCCCTCCCTCTTTCACTTGTTGAGGCGTTGACACAGCAGGATTAGTTTGATGGAACTGGTCTGACAAGCGGGGGACCATAACCTCTTTGAATAAAACACAATTCAGAAGGCTCACACTGGAAACGAAGCACTTCTCTGTCTGAACTCCCAGCCCTCTCACACTCCCCGGCGGGGATGGAACAGATGAATGAATCGGATTTCTTAACAAACGCTTACCTAACACTATGGGCCTGACATAAATAATCATGTACAAAAAGAACGCATGCTCCACCTTCCACACAGAAAATTGCATTGATACAAATATTCAAGATCAAGATCAAGATCAACTTTATTGTCCCCTGAGGGAAATGTGTCTTGGGCATCAGGGCTACATAAGGCTGCTGTAAACATCAATAACACGTAGACTTTACAATCACATGCAACATACAATCCACCCTACATTACATTACATTGCACAAGTATCAATGAC
>NC_045740.1:29931117-29932158 GCF_008692095.1 Etheostoma spectabile | reverse complement strand
CAATCATTGATTACCAAGTCAATAAAACCTGAATAATAAAAAACTGATAATTTTGTGTAATTGCACTAGAGCACATATAGTAAATGTTGTAGTGTAACCTTTCAGACTTGCTATAAATTCGTTAAAGGCACATCACAGGTCTTAAATAAATGGTCTTAAACGATGTAATTTGACAAGGGACAGGTATAAGCAGGTTAATGCTTGTTGAGGGGTCCATTATGTTAGGGGTAACTGTCCAATGAGGTGGCCATTGCCAGGTATTAATGGACGACGGCGAGGCCAACACCGCCAGACCACGTCGTCGGGCACCCACCCTAACTTAGCCGGCGTTATCTGCCGCTACATGGAGCCACTTCAGTCAGACAGCTATGGCAAAGGAATTGGCTAGCTTTAGCAAATGGTTATGCAGTTGAATTTATTTGAAAAGGCTCTGCTCGTCTGGGAAAACTAGTCCCACTTAAAGACAGCGGCGTAACAGTGGGAAGTGTCAGATTATAATGGCTTTGCTGTATGAATATGATGGAGTGTTACAAGTCAGCTGATGAATCATCCAGTGATTGTCAAGCATGAATGACGCAGCTGATGTCAATGTATGATAAAGTACCTCTTCAGGCCTTTATGCATTTATTTGGTCAAATTTTTACAAGAAGTGAGACAAGTGAATTAGTTGACGTGAATGGTGGTTAAACCCGTCACTGACAAAGCTTCTGTAGCAGCACTTTCTCATTTAAATCACTGCTTTTGAAAATCATGTTCACAAGGATTGTACAAGCAGGTGTGAGGAATTTGCCGTAGTGTATTATGTGTACGGGTTACTTTATCGGTATGCCCAGTGTACGTGAATATGATCTGTGATATGTATTTTCAGGGGTGTTAGTATGGAGGATAGTTCTAAAAACGGTTCTATAACTCTTAAGTCGATGGGGATCGTTGTCATATAAAAACGCCATTTAAAAATGTATCTACTGTATATATAAACGTAGAAGTGTGGATGTAGCTTCAGAGATAATTGCAGATTGAATTTGTAGGTGTGGGGGGGGG
>NC_045740.1:29929183-29931107 GCF_008692095.1 Etheostoma spectabile | reverse complement strand
TGTTTTGTAATTTTCTTTTTTCTGATACCATTTCTCACTAAGAATGGATGAATAATTGTGGTGTTATTAAGTGCACGGCATGGATCCGAAGGTATTTTGCACACTGGTTTTCAGATATCCTGCTGACTAACAGACAAACAAACATAAAAGCATGACTAAAAATATAATCTCTGCATTATGCCAGAGTGTAAATCTGGAAACAAGAGTGTGTACTGTATACATTTCTCTGCTTCTGTGGATACTGGTTTATGTAGATTTAATCAATGTGCACATTCAGTTGACATTTACATACAAAAAAGATCAAATCAAATTTCTTGGTGATGGTTTGCTGAATTGCTCATAATTACCCTTCCTGTTATTTCCCACTACACCCCGGCCTTTATACACAGCAGTGCTTTGCCCAGCAGCCCCCTCCCCACATCTCATAAGCCTCCCCATATCTTTATTTACTTCCCGCTGTTGCAGGATGGTGATGATGAAGAGCCCAGTTGAGTTGACGGTTTACTGCAGAGATAGAGAGTGAAAAGAGGACATGGATCTGCCGGGCCCTTTCTCTGCCTGTCCCCATAATCTATACAGCTCCCCCCGGTGCTAATACACACTCCATAATGTGATTTGTCAACATTGTGCAACAGAAAAAGAAGCCTGAGCGCTAATAGAGAGTGAAAAATCAAACACAGAGGGTCCGCGGCGCAGAGGTGTGACGGGAAATATAGACGAGTGTTACGCCACGCCATCCTTCTCCCCCCCCCGCAGTGCAATCTGCTGCTCAACTGGTGATGCTCTGTGTCTGTTTCTCTCATCGATCAACTAGCCAACAATTTGCACACACACACACACACACAGAGGAGAAATACACCTACTTTTAGACATTAGTAGAGACTTAGATCAACTGATTTTTTGGAAATGTACAAATATCACACTGCCGACCTTTTAAAGAAAGTGGTAGAAGGAAAGAAAGCGAGAGGCTGTGTTTGCACGGACAAGTCCGCCAACATTGAAAACAATGGAAAAAATACAATTTTGAGTGTGGAATTCTCATTTTAGTACAGAGTTTATGTCAGGATGTTGTTAGCCTAGCATAGCAGACAGTCTAAAGTCCGTTTTATGGTTCTGCAGAGACTCAAAGACATACCCCCTCAGACCCCTGCAGACCCCTCTGCGTCCACGCCGTAGGCTGACGATGATACTACCAAGCTTGGCCGTGGCTTGGTAGCATTGCATTTATAGTAGCCTCCTCTGTTGTCTTTACATTTCTGTTCATGTGCGGGTCAAACAGAAAGAATAGAAAGTGGTAATTAATGAGCTTTAAAGCTTAACGAGCTTTTTGTTGGTATTGTTTTTGAACTTTGAATGGAGCCAACCTTTCAGTGTGCTTCTAGACTTTATGCTAAGCTAGGCTAACCATTTCATTCCACACAGACATGAGAGTTGATTCAATCTACACATTTCATTCTCAGAAAGAAAGAAAATAAACATTTAATTCTTCCAAAATGTTGATTACTTAAAATATTTAAGAAGTTTCTTGTTAGCTATACCGACAACGACAAAGGGCCTTGAATGACCAACATCTTTTTCTAGCATAATACAATGTTTGTTTGGCAAATAAGTATAATGTTGGTACATAAGATGAAAGACTGGAAGGGTTTTTGATACAGTATGTTCATAACTTCACGTGATTTGCAAAACGGATTTTGGGTTGGTGGACAAGGATGATGAGAAAAGGAAGCAGCCTTTTTATAGATATAGATCATATATGTATGATCCGGATCCAATGGCCCACATCTTTATCTGAACATAGAGAGTAAATCTGCCTATGGATGAAGGTTGGGGGGGTGGATGGGTCAAACAACACAGGATTTTCCACAAGGAGACCGGGGTTCATGTCCTGTTCTTGTCCCTTGTGTCACTGAACACCACCCCC
>NC_045740.1:29917826-29929173 GCF_008692095.1 Etheostoma spectabile | reverse complement strand
ACCACTACCATCTTTTCCTAAACCTAACTGTCCCGTTCTCATGCTGCATGTCAGTCAGTACATTAAAAGTGGCATCAAGAGTTTGTATTTTACATGATGGGAGGGCGAGAATGTGTTGGTAGGGTTATTATTATTGATAGTTATTTGTGGGTTATGTTGACTGACAGCACAGTGCACACAGCATTCGTCTTGATTCATTTGATTTCTTTAAGATTATTTCAGGATCATGTTGTGGATTTTCTTCAGCCGATTTGTCGAATCAAAGACCAGATGGAGACCGGATGGTGCAAAAATAGATCTTTGTTAAATCGAAAGACCATGAGCAATTTTTCTGCAGAAAAATAACTTAGCATTCGCTAGTGATGGCCAAACGAAGCTTCATGAACCAGTGTCTTTATTTTCTGAGCCCACTAGATGGTGCTCTTGGTTTTAAGAGAAAGACCTAAGGCATTGCAATTCACTATGTTCTCAACCAATTGTGGAACAGAGAGTTCCATCTAGTGGGCTCAGAAAATAAAGACACTGGTTCACGAAGCTTCATTTGGCCATCACTAGCATTCGCTCCTTTTACCTATAGCCACAAAACAGGCCTACACTTTTCATCGGACATCCCAGCAACCAACACACCCATACAAGGTCAATCCCAATCTGAACATACTTGTCTCTTTAAGCCCCCCCCAAAAAAGCCCAGTCTGCTCTGATTGGTTCACGTTCCAGGGATTCTGCATCCACGCTCTCAGAGTCTCTGCACTGCCTCTGCAGCCGGGGAATGACTGTACCAGCGCTATAGCGGCACTTTCTACATACATACATAGCCTATATAATAGTTGTGACGTCCTTACTGTCAGGAAGTCCTGACGGCTTCTCTAAACTCACAGTTTCTGAGTATGGGCTGTGTGAATTCTTTTTTCCTTAAGCATTTTGATACGTTCACAGTATGTATGTAGCACCATAAGCTGTTTTTAAATCCTAAACAGACATGAGAATCTCCCTTTTGATGATATGGGAGCATTAAAAGAAAGTCCAGTCCTGCCGACAGAAATGTGGCCCGTTCGTAAAGTCCCACCAAGTCTTGCATGGCCAGACCTTCCTCCACAGCGCTGCAGAGGAAGGTCTGGCTAGTCCACACAGCATTCTGGGATGGAAGAACAAGATTCTCTGGTTTATTGGCATTTCTTTAAAACAATCACAATTTCTTTACAGAGCCACGGTTCCTCTGCTAAATAGTCTCAGAGATTTGAGAACCAGGTAACCATAGTCCTCAGATTGGACAGATAGTCTAGCTAGCTGTCTGGATTTACCCTGCAGAGATCTGAGGACCAGGTACCATAGGTCCTCAGATTGGACAGATAGTCTAGCTAGCTGTCTGGATTTACCCTGCAGGATCTGAGGACCAGTAACCATAGTCCTCAGATTGGACAGATAGTCTAGTTAGCTGTCTGGATTTACCCTGCAGAGACGAGGACCAGGTAACCCATAGTCCTCAGATTGGACAGATAGTCTAGCAAGCTGTCTGGATTTCCCCTGCAAGATCTGAGGACCAGGTACCAGGTCCTCAGATTGGACAGATATTCTAGCTACTGTCTGATTTACCCTGCAGAGATCTGAGGACCAGGTAACCATAGTCTTCAGATTGGACAGATATTCTAGCTAGCTTGTCGGATTTACCTGCAGAGATCTGAGGACCGGTAACCATAGTCCTCAGTGTGACAGATAGTCTAGCTACTGTCTGGATTTACCCTGCAGAGATCTGAGGACCAGGTAACCATAGTCTTCAGATTGGACAGATAGTCTGGCTAGCTGTCTGGATTTACCCTGCAGAATCTGAGGACCAGGTAACCATAGTCCTCAGATTGGACAGATGTCTGCTAGCTGTCTGGATTTACCTGCAGAGATCTGAGTACCAGGTAACCTAGTCCTCAGATTGGACAGATTGTCTAGCTAGCTGTCTGGATTTACCCTGCAGAAGTCTGAGGACCAGGTAACCTAGTCCTCAGATTGGACAGAAAGTCTAGCTAGCTGTTTGGATTTACCCTGCAGAGATCTGAGGACTAGGTAACCATAGTCCTCAGATTGGACAGATAGTCTAGCTAGCTGTCTGGATTTACCCTGAAGAGATCCGAGGAAGGGGACGGACATCTGGACAAAATGAGGGACACTTTGTTGATATAGACTAAGTCCCACCAAACAGTGTGTGTAGTCAATACGAGACAACCAGGTGCTGTCTGACTGAAACACACACTGCCCTGAACTCAGCTGCTGATGATCAAATTACAGACAAACAAGCTCATTCCTTTCCTGGTACTCAGTGTGCATCACGGCAGCTTCATTTCAACCCTTCTCTATCAGGCACTTGTTTCAAGTGATATATCTGTTTACCCACAACCAAATCCTGGACGCACACCCTGAAGAAGGCCTGACAAAATCTCCTCACGTTGGATGCACACTCGTGTTACTGGGAGTCTGGGCCCGGCTGTGCTGGATGGGACAGGTCAGCAACAGGTCGGACTCTGTGTGCTGTGTGTTAATGTGGAAGTGAGCAGTGACGGAGGCCTCCCAATTGGAGAGGGAGAGAGCTTATAGATGGCTTCTGATCACTCCGGGGGGGGGGGGGGGGGTTGAATGTAAAGTGGCCTCTTACTGCCAGGATGTGTGATTAGCAACTGTTTGCTGATAGTTACTAGGTTGATTCTACAAACTTCCAACTTCCGGGGACTTGCTCTGTTGCTGCCGGAAAAAATTCGGCGTATGTCTTGTGTTGATTGTAAATTTTGACGGGAAGACAACACAAGGGTTAAAGAAATGCCCATAGAACCAGAGACATTTCTGTCTCTCCTACAGAATGCTTTTGATGACTACCAGACCGGCAATGCAAGACTAACAAGATGCTAACTTCCCAAGCTGCATCAAAAGTTTGCATTTTGTTTAAACACCTGTCCCTGATGCCCAAGGGACAAAAACCAACAAAAAGTGAGAATGAATTATAAGCTGTTAAGCACCAAATAAAATAGAACTGCACGCCAGTTTCAACGGGGTCCAGCTCACCGCGACCAAGTCGTCCCCAGCGACCCGGGAGCGCCACAATACTACCCCACTGGAGGACACCATCAGGAGTGATGGGCCTAGATGGTATCTATCCAGAATTTATTGAAAATCGGATGATAGCTCATGAGAAAAAAAAAAAATACACTTTCTTTTGTATTATAGCGACCCCAGTGGCCGAATGTTCGTCTGTTTTGTTTTAGAAGCCTCAAAGGGTCTACCAAAGATACTGTAAAAGTTTGGGTCTTTGATAGCATTTATACGTGGCCGAGATATGGCAAGACAATGTTTTTCATTAGCTAGCTACAAACTTGTTTGGCGTAATATGCGGCAATTTTTATCTATAAATACAATTTTTCAATCGTTTTGTCACGGTCAGTTGGAGATGTGCTATGTGGCAATTCATGCCGATCCATTGCCCAACGGTATAGTTCGAATAAAGTTGGTTTTCAATAGGATGGCATTTTTCACCGCACTAAAAGTCGGAGGGGAAGAAGGGGGCGTGGCCTATATCAGAGATTCATACGATCCAGGAACCGGTGATATAAGGTGTTTTTTAATATCGGATGTACGGTTGGGAGTTATAAGACCAAACGCGTTTTCTGGTATGGCGCACCTAGTGGTGGAAGTGGGGTTTTTTTTCCGTCGAGGTTTTGCGGAGTTTGGACCATCCTGAAAGGGCGCGTCTGCCACATGCTACGGTTTGGTTGCGAGCGGGCAGATTTATGCGGAGAAAGGAAGAAGATAGAAGAAGAAGAAGGAAAACCAGTTAGTGAAAACATAGGGTTCCACGCGCTGGCTGTGTGAACCGCGTATCGACCTTACGGATTACGCGGTGGCACAGCATCCTCGGGCTGGAACCTAACTGAAATCAGGTTGAACAAAAAAAAGAATGCACAGTAAAGTGGTAAGATGTTAGTCATCGGAGTTTCCTTCTTTATATGTCAGCGTTATTCTGATAAAATAGTTATTTTCGCACATTCTACGTCGTGTGGCATTAAACGGCAGTGACAAACTTAGTGATTTATACGTTTATGTGTTTTAACGTTTAGGATTCCTTGCCACCTCCAGGTCCATGTTTTTTGCGGTGGTAAGAACGCACAACCGACTATGTTGTGTAGTTTGGGAGAACTATTGATAAAATAGGCAGTAGAATTCCCGATAAATGGAGTTGGACAAAATGTATCAAGGGCAGGTCAGTGTGGTAGTATGCACTGGTGGATTGTTGCTCTTTCTGTATTCCGTAGTCTTACTTCAATAAACCATATAAAACATGTCTGTAAGTGGATACCCACAGTTTGGCTGGATGACAAAACTAAAAGACAAGTAATGTTGTGTGATTGGTCCGTATGGTGGAAAAAGGGCATCTATGTATGTTTTAAGATCCTGAGCCTCTGAGGTAAATGAGACTCAGAGAGAGAGATATGACTTAAAAAACCAGACACTCAAAGCAGAATATCTGTATGATACCACCTGGAGGTTAATGTGTTAGGGTATTAGAATGTATGCAAACACTTTAGAAAATGACATCTGTAACATGTTTTTTGCATAAGCCTGAGATGTCCAGAAAGAAAGCGCTTGAATCTGATACGCGTGGTCGGTCGGCGTGCAGCGGCTTTATGTAACGTGGACCAGCACAACTTTGAGCCGTGAACAACCCCCCCTCCTCTCTTTCACTTGTTAGGCGGTTGAACACAGGGCAGATTAGTTGATGGAACTGGTTCTGACACAAGCGGGGCCATAAACCTCTTTGATAAAACACAATTTCAGAAGGCTCACACTGGAAATCGAAGCACTTCTCTGTCTGAACTCCCGGCCCCTCAACTATCCCCGGCGGGGGATGAACAGATGAATGATAGGCATTTCTTAACAACGCTTACACTAACACTAATGGGCTCTACATAAAAATCATGTACAAAAAGAGCATGCTCCACCTTCCACACAGAAAATGTGCTATTGATACAAATATCAAGATCAGATCAAGATCAACTTTATTTCACCTGAGGGAAGGTGTCTGGCTCAGGGCTACATAAGGCTGCTGTAACATACAAACACGTTA
Organism: Etheostoma spectabile; assembly: GCF_008692095.1. NCBI lineage: Eukaryota > Metazoa > Chordata > Actinopteri > Perciformes > Percidae > Etheostoma > Etheostoma spectabile. The sequence continues at coordinate 29,924,072 of NC_045740.1, read as the reverse complement.
GGACTTTACAATCACATGCAACATACAAAGTCCACCCTACATTACATACATTGCACATCAGTATCAATGATACCATCCCCTGTCAATCATTGATTACCAAGTTCAATAAAACCTTAATATATAAAAACCTGCATATTTGGTGTGTAATTGGGCCTAGAGGCACTCTATGAAATGTTGTAGTTCGTAAAACCTTAGACTATGCTATAAATTCGTTGAAAGGCAACCAACAGGTCTACAAAAATGGTCGTAAACGATGTAATTGACAAGGGACAGGATGAGCAGGTTAATGCTTTTTGAGGGGTCCATTATGTTATGGGTAACTGTCCAATGAGGTGGGCCATGCCAGGTTTACTGGACGACGCGAGGCCACACTCCGCCAGACCACGGTCGATCGAGTGCACCCACCTCTAACGTAGCCGGCGTATCTGCCGACATGGGGGCCACTTCAGTCAGAGCAGCTCTAGGCAAAGGAAAATTGCTAAGGTCTTAGCAAATGGTTATGCAGTTGAATTTATTTGAAAAGGGCTCTGCTCGTCTGGAGAAAACTAGTCCACCTTAAAGACAGCGGCGTAACAGTGGGAAGTGTCAGATTACAATGGCCTTTGCTGTATGAATATGATGGAGTGTTTACAAGTCACTGATGAATCATCCAGTGATTGTCCAAAAAAAAAACCCCATGTGAATGACGCAACGATTGTCTGTAGATAACGTCTCTTCAGCTTATGCATTTATTTGGTCAAATTTTTAACCAAGAAGTGAGACAAGTGAATAGTTGACCGTGAATGGTGGTTAAACTCCGTCACTGACAAGCTTCGTAGCGAGCACTTTCCTCATTTAAATCATGCTTTTTGAAATCATGTTGTCACAAGGATTGTATCAACGCACCCCAAAGGTGTGAGAATTTGCTTCCGTAGTGATTATGTGTAGGGTTACTTTATCGGTATGCCCAGGTATACGTGAATATGATGCGGTGATGTATTTTCAGGGGTGTTATAGGAGGATAGTTCTAAAAACGGTTCTATAACTCTTAAGTCGTGGGTATCGTGTCATTAAAAACCGCCAACCATTTAAAAAGGTATCTACTGTATATATATAACGTGAAGTGTGGATGTAGTCTCATCAGATATAATTGCAGAAGTTGAATTGTAGTGTGCGGGGGTGGGGGTGGGTCTGTGTTTTGTAATTTTCGTTTTCTATACCATTCTCACTAAGTAATGTGGTAATGAATAATGGGTGTTATTAGTGCACAGGCAATTGGAATCCGAAGGTATTTGCACACGGTTTTCAGATATCCTGCTGCTAACAGACAAACAAACATAACCAGCATGACTAAAATATAAATCTGCGCATATGCCAGAGTGTAAATCTGGAAACAATAGGCTGTACTGTAGACATTTCTTGGCTTCTGTGGAACTGGTTTAGTGTAATTTAATCAATGTTGACTTCAGGGACATTACAGACAAAAAAAAAGATCATTCAGAATTTCTTGGTTGATGGTTTGCTGAATGCTCAGACTTACCCTTCCTGTGTATTCCCACTACAACCGGCCTTTATACACAGCAGTGCTTTGCCCAGAGCCCCCCTCCCCACATCTCATAAGCTCCCATAGCTTTATTTAGCTTACCGCGGTGCGGCATGGTGACTGATGAAGAGCCAGTTTGAGTTGACGGTTTACTGCAGAGATAGCAGAGTGAAAAGAGGGACGGCTGGCTGCCGGGCCCTTTCCTCTGCCTGTCCCCATAACTCTATACAGCTCCCCCCGTGTCTAAGTACACACTCCATAATGTGATTTTCAACATTGTGCAATCAGACAACGACAGGCTGAGGAGATAGAGATGTGAAAAAAATCAACACAGAGGTCCGCGGCGTCAGATTGTGACGGAATTATAGCGGTGTTAGCAACGCCACATCCTTTTCCCCACCCCCGCAAGTGGCATCTGCTGGCATCAAACTGGTGAGACTCGTGCTCGGTTTCTCTCTCATGATCAACTAGCGCAACAATTTGTCACACACACACACAAACACAGAGAGAAATACAAACTACTTTAGACATTAGTAGAGGACTTAGATCAACTGGATTTTTTTGGAAAGTGACAAATAGCACACTGCCGACCTTTTAAGAAAGTGGTAGAAGGAAAGAAAGCGGAGGCGGTGTTGCAAGGACAGTCCGCCAGACATTGCAAACAATGGAAAAAATACAATTGAGTGTGGAATTCTCAGGTTTAGTACAGAGGTTCTAGTCAGGATGTTGTTAGCCTAGCATAGAGGCAGATCAGTCTAAGTCCGTTTTATGGTTCTGGTTCGAGAGACTCAAAGACTACCCCCTCAGGACCCCTGCGGCCTACCTCGGCGTCCCACGCGAGAGGCGACGATATACTACCAAGCTTGGCGCGTGGCTGGTAGCATTGGCATTTATGTAGCCGTCCTCTGTTGTCTTTACATTTGTTATGGCTGGCTGTCAAACAGAAAGAATAGGAAAGGTGGTAATATATGAGCTTAAAGGCTTAACGAGCTTTTGGTGGGAGGTATGTGTTTGAACTTTGAATGGAGCCAACCTTTTCAGTGTGCTTCTAGAACTTATGCTACGCTAGGCTACATTTCTCCAGACAGACATGAGTGTTGATTCAATTCTACACATTCATTTTCTCAGAAGACAAGAAAAAACATTTTTATTCTTCAAATGTTGATTATTAAAAATTTCAAGAGGTTTCTTGTTAGCTATACCGGACAGGCGTCGCAAAGGCTTGAATGACCAACATCTTTTTCTAGCATAAACAATGTTGTTTGGCAATAAGTATACATGTTATGTGGTACATAAGATAAAGACTGGAAGGGTTTTGATACGTATGTTCGAAACTTCACGTGATTGCAAAACGGCTTTGGGTTGGGGACAAGGATGATGAGAAATAGGAATGCAGCTTTTTATGAGATATGAGATGCTATATGTATTATCGCGGATGCCAATGTGCCCACATCTTTATCTGAACATAGAGAGTAATCGCCCAAAAAATATGGATGAAGGTGGTTGGGGTGGTGGTCAAACAACACGGATTTCTCCCAAGAGAGACGGGGTTCATGTCCCTGTTCTTCTGTCCCTTGTGTCACATGACAACCCACCCCCCACCCCCCCCCCCAACCACCACTACCATCTTTTTCCTATAACTCTCTGAACTGTCCGGTCTCATGCTGCATGGTCAGTCAGTACTTAAAAGTCGGCCATGCAAGAGTTTGTATTTTACTGTGGGAGGGCGACGAATGTTGTTGGTAGGGTTATTATTAGTGATAGTAATTTGTGGTTATTTGACTTGACATGGCTACAGGCTGACACGAGCTTCGTCTTGAGTCATTTGATTCTGTAAGATTATTTCAGGATCATGTTGTGGGATTTTCTTCAGCCGATTTGGTCGAATCAAAGAGCAGCCATGGAGACCGGATGGTGCAAAATAGATCTTTGTAAATCGAAAAACCCATGAGTCAATTTTTCTTGCAGAAAATAACTTAGAGCGGCTTCCTAGTATGCTGCAACCGAAGCTTCATGAACCCAGTGTCTTTATTTTCTGGCCCACTAGATGGTGCTCTTGGTTGTAAGAGAAAGGACCTAAGGAATTGCTAATTCACTATGTTCTCAGACCAATTGTGTGAAACAGAGAGTTACATCTAGTGGCTAAGAAAAGTAAAGAGCATGGTTCACGACAGTTCATTGGCCATCACATAGCATTCGCTACTCTTTTAGCCTTATAGCCACAAAACAGGGCCTACACTTTTCGATCGGACCTCCCAGCAACCAACACACACCATACAAGGGTCAATCCCAATTGAACATACTTGTCCTCTTAAAGCCCCCCCCAAAAAAAGCGCCGTCTGCTCGATTGGTTCACGTTCGCAGCGGATCTGCATCCACGCTCAGCAGTCTCTGCACTGGCGCTCGCAAGGCCGGGGAATGACTTGTACTCATCGCTATAGCGGGCATTTCAAATAACATACATAGTATATAAATAGTTGTACGTCCTTACGTCAGGATAGTCCTGAACGGCTCCTACACTCACAGTTATCGAGGTATAGGGGACGTGTGAATTCTTTTTCCTTAAGCATTTTGATACTGTTCAACAGTGTGTAGACACCATAAGGTTTTTAAATCCTCAACGACGGAGACTGACTACCCTTTGATGATGATTGTTGTGATGCATTAAAAAAAGTCCATCGCCGCGAACAGAAATGTGGCCGTTCGTCAAAGTCCCACAAGTTTGCATGGCTCAGACCTTCCTCCCAATTCGCTGACAGAGGAAGGTGCTGGCTAGTCCACACACGCATTGGGTATGGAAAAGACAAGTTCTTTGGTTTATTGGCATTTCTTAAAACAATCACAATTCTTTACGAGCCACGGTCTTCATGGTCTAATAGCTCAGAGATTTGAGAAATCCAGGTAACCATAGTCCTCTAGATTGGACAGATAGTTCTAGCTAGCTGTATGGATTTACCCTCATGAGATCTGAGGACCAGGAACCATAGAGGTCCTCGCTTGGAAGATAGTTACTAGGCTGTCGGGATGTTACCCTGCAGAGATCTGAGGACAGGGTCATACATAGTCTCTCAGTATTTGGCACAGATAGTCTAGTTAGGCTGTCTGGATTTACCCTGACGAGACCTGAGGACCAGGTACCATAGTCACTCAGATTGGAAGATATTAGTCTCAGGCAGCTGTCTGGATTTACCCCTGCACAGAGATCTGAGGACCAGGTAAAGTAGTCGCCGATTGGAATATAGTTAGGCTAGCTGTCTGGATTTACCCAATGCAGAGATCTGACGGACCGGTAACCTATAGTCTTCAGATTGGACAGATAGGTCTTAGCTAGTGCTGTCTGGATTTACCTGCAGAGATGCGAGGCCAGGTAACCATAGTCTCTCAGATTGGACGAAGCAGATAGTCTTAGCTAGCTGTTGGATTGACGCCTGCAGAGATCTGAGGAGCAAGGTAACCATAGTCTTCCAGATTGGACAGATAGTCTAAGCTAGCTGTCTGGATTTACCCGGCAGAGATTCTGAGGACGCAGGTAACCTTTTCATAGTACTCAGATTGACAGAAGCTAGACTAGCTGTCTTGGATTTACCCTGGCGAGATCTGGTACCAAGGTAACCATAGTCCTCAGATTGGACAGATTGTCTAGCTAGCCTGTTCTGGATTTACCCTGGCAGAGATCTGAGACCAGGTACCTAGTCACTCAAATGTGTACCAGAAAAGTCTAGGCTAGCTGTTTGGATATTAAACCCTGCAAGAGATCTGAGGGACTAGGTAACTCATAGTCCTCAGATTGGACAGATAGTCTAGCTAGCTGTCTGTTACCTGTAAGAGATGCGCGATGAAGGGCCGGAACATCGTGACAAATGAGGGACCTTTGGGTTGATATAGACTAGTCCCACCAAACAGTGTGTGTAGTCAATATCGAAGACAACCGGTGCTGTCTGACTGTGAAACACACACTGCCCTGAACTCAGCTGGGCTGTGATCAACTCGGACATAAAACAAGCTCTTCCTTTCCTGGTACTCAGTGTGCATACAGCGGCGTTAATTTAAAACCCTTTCTATCAGGCCAATTGTTTAAAGTGTATATCTGTTTACTCCCAAACCACAATCTGGACGGCCACCGTGAAGAAGGCGATGACAAAATCCTCCTAACACTGGATGCACAACTCGTGTTTCTCCGGGAGTCTGGGCCCTGGCTGGTGGCTGGATGGGACAGTCAGCAAAGTCGGACTCTTTGTTGTCTGTGTGTAAATGTGGAGTGAGCAGTACGGAGCCTCCCAATTGGAGAGGAGAGAGCTTATAGATGGCTTATGATCACTCGGGGGGGTGGGGTGGGCGTTGTGAAATGTTGAGTAAGCTGCGAATGTCGAGCGGCCGACTCGAACATAGGGCGCCACAGTGGGGCATCTGTAGGCAGAGGACGGTGATTCTGAAACTCCTCATTACTCTGCCACGTTGTTCTATTCATTGCCTCCGCTTCGCTCTCTGCAGTATTCGCAGCAGGTTGGGTGAGTCACACTCTCCTCTTTCAGGCCTTTCACAAAAAAAAAAAACTATCTTCTCTCATTTTTTTTTTCTCTTGCTTCCTGCTCTTGTTCTCTATTCCTCTTCTTTCCCCCCTCATCTCCTTCTACTTTTCCCCCTGATTCGCCTTTCAATCTCTACTGTATCTCCTGGTCCATCTGTGCACTTCAGGTGCTCGGATGGACAGATAAGCACTGATT
>NC_045740.1:29909340-29917801 GCF_008692095.1 Etheostoma spectabile | reverse complement strand
GGGTTTCGGGGGATGGGGGATGGGGGATGGGGGGGGGGTTGTGGAGAGGAGGAGGAGGAGGAACAGAAGAGAAGAGTCTCTTCAGTTGTTTTCCGCGTTGTAGCTGTTGACTGCTGCTCTGGTTTCACGTTCGCCACGGTAACAATGGCGGTCTTTGTGCGCTCCTTCCTTTCTTGTCGTGCTGTTGATCCAGCAGGTGAAATCACTTTTTGTGTTTCCAAAAAAAAAAAAACTTGGCCCATGTAGGCCTGTAACAATAATTTAATTTTCTATATGTCTTTTTTTTTGCATGTATCTTTGTTTAACCGTGGTACATTGCTAACATTAGCTAAGGTTTTAAGGGATAATATGAAAATTGATGGTGAGCGTTTATTGTGTTAGATATGCTAATTATCTAAGTAACTATTGGTCGGACAGCTGAACTAAAGCTATGTTAGTTGATGACACTTGAACCAATAAATGTTCATAGCAACAAAAATAACAAGGGGGGGGGGGGCACAGTTAGGATGTTTTATGATAATAAAGAGGCATTTTTACTACATAGGCTGTGTATTTGTGTAATAAGCGTCAGTATTTTACAAGTTGGGAGTGACAACAAGTTGTTAAAAAAGTATTTCCCATGCCTGGTCAGTCCCTCTCTACCTGGGCTCTACTGTAACATTAGCTCCATGCCCTAAGATCCCACAATGCCTTGTGTCGCTCAGTCCCGCCGACTCATTGTTCATTACACATGACAACAGCATTTCATTTTCATGTGCCGGTGGGCCAAGACGAGAAGAGAGAGATATGCCAACGTAAACCAACACATTTATAAAAACTATTTGATTAGTATCAATTTTTTTCCATTTGAATTATATTCAACTCCCGAAATATGTTTGAGTAAAATTCTTGACAGCCCTTTTAATTCCAGAGCTCGCCTTTCTAAAATAAAGGCCAGACCCTCCTCCGCAGCGCTGTAGAGGAAGGTCTGGCAATGCCAGCCTATCTTACCCTCATATAACAAATGGTGAATAATACATATTCTTAATAATACGGTCTCAAGAGACAGAATGAAGGACGTTTCCACTCAGTGGTCCCCAACCTGGGGGTCGCAAGATTATCGACAAATGATTTCTTAGAGTCTTTCCAAGAGAATATTTAAAGCCTTTTTAAATTATTCAAACAAAACAACAAAAAGGGCACTCCTGTGTGAATCCCTTTATTTTCATTGTGAAGTAGAAAATGGTCGGTGGGCCCCCCAGCTCAATCTGCAGGGCATGAACGGAGCATCCGTGCTTTAAAGTGTGTCTTTGTCATTAAAACACAGACCAAACTAGAGTTTTATAATTATTGCAGTTATTGACTTCTTCTTATTTAGTTTCCTAAAATGGGCCAGGAACATTCAGGAAGTCTGCTTCACCCTAACCCTCCTTCTTTAACTCGGTCCCCTTCCTGAACTCGGCCGTGTCTTTCCAGTGAACTGCAGGTGTAAGTAATAGCCTGGACTGCATAAACGGGATAAATATCCCCCCCCCCCCTTACTCTCTCTCCACTCTACCTCCTCCTCATTTCTCTGGAACCCACCCGGGGTCTCCTGTGTCCTCTCCACTTTCCACGGCAGTGATAAGATGTCGACACGATAGAGCGAAAGCTACTCCGCCGCTCCCCCCCCCCCCCCCCCCCCTCCTCGGCTGTACTGAATGCTCAGGCAACACAAAGAGCCGAGTCCAAAGAGCCGGACAGCCAGTCGATGGCAGGAACAGAGAGACAGGGAAAGAGGGGGGAGAGGGAGAGAGAAAGAGGAGGAGGCCAGGTGGACAAGGGGTTGGATTGTAGCTACATAATTAATGGGCGGCACTTTCGTTTTTTAATCTGTAAATGAGAAGGCCTAAGATGGCGCGGCCGTCGCTCTGACACCCTATCTCTGGCCCATTAAGATAACAAGATGTTGGATAACGATCTCGGTAAAGGGGCAGTTTATCAGTCCAGGGGGAAGTGGCCTCGTCTCCCAGGTGGCGGGGCCCATGTCCCCTGATGCCCTGACATCACATCTCAACATGACCTTATCTCCACATAGAATACAGAGAGTTCTGGTATGAAGAGCGCTGTACAGTATGAGTATTTATCACAGTGGTGGGAGAAGTATTCACATCCTTTACTCAAGTAAAAGCGCTACTACCACACTGTAAAGTACACACAAGTAAAAGTCCTGCACAGAAAATGTTACTTAGATTATAAAGTTTTAAAAGGGTTAGGGTACTTAACATAGAATAATTCTCCCATTTTAGAAACTAAAAACGATCACCTAAGTGTTTGATCTTTTCATTCACTATCTAATCATTTCAGCTGTAAATGTTATATTGTTAGCCTGGATTGTAAAACCTACACGTTAGAAGCAAATACTGAAACATGAACCAATTTCAGTATTTTTTTGATAAGTAAACTACATGCTGAACGGCTATCATGCAAATGCATCCATTAAGGTGGGGAGGAGAGTACATTAATCGGCTACTCCTGGTAACTAATGGGAGGGGGGGGACAAAAAAAACAAAAACATCTATATGGTTTTTCTAAACTTAATTTTATGGCAATGTAGGCTTGTTCAGAATAGTTTTTGGGAAAAGTCAGGGCAGGAGGTAACATACCATGACGGAATAATTCATGTAAGTTAAGGGCTTCATGTAGGTTAAGGGCTTCATGTAAGTTAAGGGGTTCATGTAAGTTAAGGGGTTCATGTAAGTTAAGGGGTTCATGTAAGTTAAGGGCTTCATGTAGGTTAAGGGCTTCATGTAGTTAAGGGTTCATGTAAGTTAGTGGGTTCATGGAAGTTTAAGGGCTTCATGTAAGGTAAGGGGCTCATGTAAGTAAGGGCTTCAGTAGGTTAAGGTTAGTATGGAAGGGCTTTTAAGGTTACGCGATTAAGGGCTTCATGTAAGTTAATGTGGGCGCTTCATGTACGTGTAAGGGGCTTCGTGTAAGTGAAGGGCTTCATGTAATTGAAGGGCTGCGTTAGGTTAGGGCTTATGTAAGTTAGGGTTTATGTTAAGAAGGGCTTCATGTAAGTGAAGGGCTTCGTGTAAGTGAAGGGCTTCATGTAAGTGAAGGGCTTCGTGTAAGTGAAGGGCTTTGTTTAAGTGAAGGGCTTCTTGTAAGTGAAGGGCTTTGTTTAAGTTAAGGGCTTCGTGTAAGTGAAGGGCTTTGTTTAAGTTAAGGGCTTCTTGTAAGTTAAGGGCTTCATGTAGGTTAAGGGCTTCATGTAGGTTAAGGGCTTCATGTAAGTGAAGGGCTTCATGTAAGTTAAGGGCTTCATGTAAGTGAAGGGCTTCATGTAAGTGAAGGGCTTCATGTAAGTGAAGGGCTTCATGTAAGTGAAGGGCTTCATGTAAGAAGGGCTTCATGTAAGTTAAGGGCTTCATGTAAGTGAAGGGCTTCGTGTAAGTGAAGGGCTTTGTTTAAGTTAAGGGCTTCGTGTAAGTGAAGGGCTTTGTTTAAGTTAAGGGCTTCTTGTAAGTTAAGGGCTTCATATAGGTTAATGGCTTCATGTAAGTTAAGGGCTCCATGTAGGTTAAGGGCTTCATGTAAGTTAAGGGCTTCATGTAAGTTAAGGGCTTCATGTAAGTTAAGGGCTTCATGTAAGTTAAGGGCTTCATGTAGGTTAAGGGCTTCATGTAAGTTAAGGGCTTCATGTAAGTTAAGGGCTTCATGTAAGTTAAGGGCTTCATGTAAGTTAAGGGCTTCATGTAAGTTAAGGGCTTCATGTAGGTTAATGGCTTCATGTAAGTTAAGGGCTTCATGTAGGTTAAGGGCTTCATGTAAGTTAAGGGCTTTATCTAAGGGCTTCAACATACACTAATATATACTCACAAATATATACACACTAATATATAAATACTAATATACACACACTAATAAATACTCACTAATACACACACACACACACTAAAATATACTCACTAATATATACAATATATACTATAAACAGAAATAATATGGACATGTTGAGGCAATAGTACTAAGAAGAGTGAAAAGAATTCAACAGTAAATTATAATTCTGACTGATTCTGATTCTGAGTTATTATTTTAATTATGGAGCATAATGCAAAGGGAGGATTCCACATCCATTTTGTTGGCCTGAGAGCAGACATTTGCCCGGTGGTTGGAGGGGAGCGCAGTGTGAAAGCCCCGCTGTCTCAGTTTAACCAGCGGGCTTCCCCCTTCGGCGTCTCCGGTAGACCCCCCCCAGAGCTGCTGCGCCTCCAACTAATAACGCAGAGAAAGTTCCAGGTTCGGAATAGAGCGGCGGAATAGTATGAGCAGTTGAAAGTCAATACAAATATGGTGTTTCTTGAAAATGAAACCATGTAAACCTAATCTTGTCCAAAATCAGAATACATTAATAAACCTGAAAATGAGCAGAAATGGGCTCTTTAAAACAAAGTAGTGAGAATACCTCTAAGAAGTGATCATACTAAACAGGTAGGAGGGTAAACGGAGTTTAGCAGCCCTGCATCCTTGTGATTTGAGGTGTGATTCATTCTCAGCGTGTCCCCACAGCTGAAACCTCTGATCTTGTCATTTATTTAATCCAACAGCAGCACCCCCCCCCCCCCCCCCCCCCCCCCCCCCCCCCCCCCCCCCCCCCCCCCCCCCCACCCCCACCCCCATGCTGCACTCTACCTAGGTAAACACCTTTGTACAACACTCAGCTCAAGGGTGTCCTTTGGTTGCACATTCATAAGCTTCAGAAAAGTAAACCCTGCAGGACACGCGCTGGCAGATATCAGAGCAGTCGACACTAGGTCAACACTTGTGTCCTGTGGCGGAGGAGAGGAATGAAATGAGAAGAGGAAGACAGAAGACACGCAGGGTAGAGAAAAAAGGGAAGGACAGATGAGGAAAAAAAGAGGGAGGAAGAAGAATGAAATCAAGGCAATCAAAAGAGCCGATGTGAGGATGGTGTGAGGGTCAGACTGGTGTTTCCCAGGAGGCTTGTAGTATCTGTATACTACTACTACTGCTGAGAAACCACTGGAGACTACAGCCTACACGCAGTATACTCAGTATATGTACTCCTTTACTTCATTTACATTGTTAACTTTTGGTTTTTAAATAGAGTTTGGAGCCAAAAAGTGTTTTTATCTCCATTAGTAGAACTGATCTCTATTGAAAACCAAAATATCCCAACAACGTTCCCGTAAACTGGGCACGTACGTGCCGGGGTAAACAGGAGGCAGCATGTATATTTTGCCTGTTGCTGGTAGTTGCCATGGTAACGTTAGTAGCTTGGTCTCAGAGGACGAGACCTCACGATCCAATCAGGTGGCCAAACATTGGCGTCAGCGTCGGTGTTGCCAAAGGTCTCCGTCAGCAACACAACCCCGCAGATTCCAAATTCAAACGGGTCAGAAGTGTTTCCACATGTCTCCAGTTTTGTTGTGTATGCTAGTTGTAAACTTAGGAAAAGGAATGTAGCAATTCCTTTTATATAATGTTTTGATAATTCTCTGTTGGTTTGTCACTACGTGTGACACATTTCCCCATACACATACTCATTTGATCCTTTTTGGATTCGATAAATTAAATATTAGGAGTAATTCAGCTTGGTTATCTAGAGCGATGGTTTTGGATTCGCACGCACAGGTTTGGAGTTATGTGTCTCCACTTTCTCCGTTTCTCACAGCATTGAGCATGGCATTATAAAAAGTTGACGGTAGTGTCTTCTTGCAGAAATATTGTCCCTGTTACTAATAATGCGGAGACCTACTGGGCAGAACATCTCTCAAAGACAGGTTTTTTCAGTAGAACATAGTTCCAAAAGTGGTCTAATTAGACCTGGTTCGATCTGGGCCTGGTGTGGTAACGCTTCACCTCCCATTGCAAAGACAACTTGAACCAACTCACTCTAATTACACATAACTTTGTCAGGCCAGAAAATGTTCCCTTTCCCCGTCAGTATATATATATTTATATATGTAATAAATATCAATAATGCAGATGAGGAAAGTTGAAATGAGAAGCATTGCAGCTCAGGCCTTGAACTGTCAACAAACCTTCCCCAAATAGCTGAAGCTCACAAAATGCAAATCTGTCTTGGCAAACAGTCTGCAGCAAGTGCACAGCACGCCAACTGCAGCAGCAGTTTAACCCCCCCAGCACACTGTACAGCACGCGTCACACACACACACATTTCCAAGGCTAAGTGACCTGCATGCGCTCAGCTTTGAATGACATAAGTACCCGAGTAGCCTTGGGTTCTGCACCCAACCTGAACACACCTATATGGCAGCTGATGGCGATGCAGACCGCTTCCATGCTCATCCATCACCCCCCCCAGGTAATGTCCACGAACACGCTGGGCCAACATCAGCCAGGATAAAGGCCTCTATTAAGAAAATGAATAATGCCAACTTAGGGGAGGTGACCTCGGACCGGCCACGTGTCATCAAGGCTGACACGCGATTGGCTGCGTTTGGTTAGTGTCTGTGCTACGGGGGGGAAGGGGGGGGGGGGGGGGGGGGGGGGGGCGGTCCAGAGGTTGATGGATGGTCGAGGCCGGGGCGAGATGGGCTACAGAGTCAGCCGATTCAGTCCTGTGATCTAATCTGTTACCCATCATGCATCCTGCTTCACTAATGAAAAGGCAAGGTCCCATCCGTCACAGGCAGCAACGGTAAATGGAATTTTAACCCCCCCCCCACCCCCCTTTAACTGAACGAAGCTCCTCAGGCCCAAACGCCTTCAAACATGTGCAAACAGGGCCTGGATGATGGACGATCATTGCAAAAGACCCCAGAGCAACGGCAAATTAATATCGAGAGGGAAAAATCAGTGAGGACTCCCGCTTCCTTCGGATGCTCCTCTGCTTTGTGTCACTGTGCTCGTCAACAGACGTAGCCGAGCTCAGCCTCGTTTCTGTGGACCGACACAAGCGTCACAGCTACACAATGAGCTTTAAAATGTATGTGCATACTGTGTCGACTTTGTGCAGTTCTCTCTTCCCTCTTGTCTGTTTAGTTTGCCATTTTTACTGCAAATTGTCTTTGAAAATGGTGCTGAATATAAAAAAAAAGTATTCAAAAGAAAGGTATTCAAAAACTTGGGGAGACAAATATCATTTACTGTCATTTTGTACCAGAAATTATGCTGGGCGTTCATCAGACTCTAAAACCTATGTCAGGTTTAAAAACACTGCAACTAGTAAAAGAAATGTTATTTTGAAACATTGGTTATTGAGTTTTTGTTTCACTGTCACCTGCCATTTTTCCCAGTGACAAGAAGGGTAGGGTTAGGGGTAGGGGTAGCGGCAGGGTTAGGGGTAGGGGTAGCGGCAGGGTTAGGGGTAGGGGTAGCGGTAGGCTTAGGGGTAGGGGTAGGGTTAATCCTGCCCCCTTGCAATGCTATCCACTGGCCCAACCAGAGCTCATGAAAATTGGCCATGAACTCCACCAGCGTTCCCAGAATATACCCTGCCACAGGTTTATTGTCTGCCATTTAGTGTCTAATTATTTAATAAACCCAATTGTGGTTAGATCAACACTTACTCGGATGAATGATCATCCCCACATCTCATCATTGTCCGATGAGATCTTATCTGACAGATACAATGCTGTCTACTCATTAACGGATAATTTTTCACACCTACATTGAATAATGCCTTAGGCCACATGTTGTCCTTGGCTCCATATTCTAACTTGTAAAATGCAAATTATATATATTGGAATTGGATATCAGGAGGGTGGCCGGCGTCTCCCATAGGGATAGGGTGAGAAGCTCAGTCATCGGAGAGGAGCTCGGAGTAGAGCCGCTGCTCTTTCGCGTCTCAAGGAGCCAGTTGAGGTGGTTGGGGCATCTGGTAAGGATGCCTCCTGGGCGCCTCCCTAGGGAGGTGGTCCAGGCACGTCCAGCTGGGAGGAGGCTTCAGGGAAGACCCAGGACTAGGTGGAGAGATTATATCTCTAACCTGGCCTGGGAACGCCTCGGGATCCTCCAGTCGGAGCTGGTTGATCTGGCTCAGGAAAGGGAAGTTTGCGGTCCCCTGCTGGAGCTGCTACCCCCGTGACCCGATACCGGATAAGCTGATGAAGATGGATGGATGGATGGAGATATATTGGGAGCTCGCTGTGCATTTTGGCCAATGATATGATAACTCACAGTGTCTGTATCAGTGATACAGTGTTGTATAAAAATGAAAATGTCCATCTTAGCAATCTTAGAGTAAGAGATAATTACTTGAGCATTATGGGAATCCCTGAGCTCAATGCCTCAAACTGTGATGATCCCGTATCTCAACAAAACTCTTAGACTGCCTCAAGTGTTGATGGAGCGACATGGTTTTGGTTATTTTATGAGATCTCTTAAACATTTGAATGAGCCCAAGACCTGTTAACTGCTGTTCTACTGAATTACAATGAAAACATTCTTTTGAAAGAGAAGTAGCTTTGGTCTTCCACAGAAGCTCAGTGTCACCTTCAGACGTGCTGCC
>NC_045740.1:29908957-29909330 GCF_008692095.1 Etheostoma spectabile | reverse complement strand
CAGCTGAACCAAAGTCCTCAGTTATTCTTCCATGCAGCACCAGCCATCTCACTCGTTTGATACCCTGAGGTTCTCCACTCTCTGTACTCTGTTTCTGAGCTTAAATCCAGCATTTGAAGCTCCACAGAGCTCCCAGCAGGGACCCATCCTCTCTCTTTTCTTTCAGCCTTAATGGCAAAGAAAACACAACACATCTCGCACATTGTTATCCAGGCTGCCGTGAAATTATGATATCCAGTGGCAAGAGAATTTCAATGGAGCTGTGTGGAGGTTTTTGAAAATAGGCGGCTACAGAAGATTAGAGGGAAAATTAGGTTAACGTTGTGAGAGTCCTCTTTTTATGAACACCCCCCCCCCCTCCACTGTCTGTTTC
>NC_045740.1:29904980-29908947 GCF_008692095.1 Etheostoma spectabile | reverse complement strand
TTTTTCCGCCGAAGCATCCAGAAGAACATGGTGTACACGTGTCACCGGGACAAGAACTGCATTATCAACAAGGTGACGAGAAACCGCTGTCAGTACTGCCGCCTGCAGAAGTGCTTCGGAGTGGGAATGTCCAAAGAGTGTGAGTTTTAGACCCGATTTACACAGCGTGGAATTTAATATTGACATGGGTTTACTGTCCACAGGTCTCTGCAGTTTCAGAGGCTTTTCCTAACAAACATGAACACAATTCAGGGAATAAGGTTTTAATTTTACGTACTGACATGAGTACATTTTTTATTTGAAATAATTACCAGTTAGTTAACACTGAAAAAGAACTGTGCAATCATTTTCTTTAAGTTATGTATTACAGGGACATTTCAACTCTTAAAAAACTAAAATGCAGGATGGGTTTTGGGGCTGTTGCTGAATGTGTATTTTTCAGATATAATATGAAAATAACCAGCTTTACGTCCACTTATTCGCCTACACAGCTCTTTGGAGAGTCAACTTGAAATAACACTAGGGGCACACAATCCCAAAATAATGTAGTCTTGAAGCCTGGCTCCAAAGTGTTGTGGATTTTATAGTGATATTAAATGATGAGACGTCATGGAGAACTCAATCCACACCTCCATATTACCCTCCAATATTAGACTACTTTATTAAAACCAAAAAGTTATTAAAGACATTCTGCAGTACAGGATGTATTGAGCACATCACTGTGATACAGTTCATGCTGAAACTGTAGAAAGAACCCCTGTGAGGTTTTCAGGGCCTTTAAAGGTGAATTCTATTTAAACTGAGATGGCTTTTCCACAGAAGACATTTTGACATGTGGCGTTGGAAAACCACAGACACTAAAATGAATATTGGCTGAATTCCATTTAGCTCCTTCAGTTTCAGGGTCCTGGTGTTGTTCATGCTGGCTCACTGGGACAGCTGAATGGAACTGGCCTATCGTTCATGTTATTAGTTACACCTGTGCTTTTCTTACTCTGCAAAGTCTTTCCACCCACATTTAACGTCCCTACACATTAGGATGTTATATGTTCTGCTGCATTAAACAGTGTTCAGCATTGTTTACAGTGCACACTGATAAAAAGTGTAATAGAGTGTGAGCAGAGAATTGGATATTAAATACACATGAACTGCTAATACAGTGCTGCATGTGATCCCACAGTACATTCCAAGTGATATTTTTTAAATTGGACTGTTTTATTATGAGCTTTTAAAAAAAAAATCTAATTATCACTTGTTTTTTTTAACATAAGAAATCAATACCAACACATTCCGGGGTTAATTACTATTTCCCTGCTTTTTAATTCTCTCTAAAACAGGCTGTAACCACACATGTTTATACCACACACTGTCACTGGGAGTTATCATATAATTGGCCAAAATGGCAGCAAGATCCCAATAAATATAGAGTAGTTTGCCTATTATACAGTATGATAGAATATGGAAGCCAGGAGAGAACATATGGTAATGCATAGTACCCCGTGGGTCCATCTTATACAGGTTTCTATACTAGTATTTCAGCTAGCACGGAGGAGTTGCATCATTGACAAAGAGTTGTCGAACATCCACCCAGTGGGATCTAGGAAACCATTTCATGAACAGATAAAAGCAAAACAGCTGTGACTGGCTGCTGTCAATGACCCCCCCGCGCCACTGTCATCCTCAGGAACAGTTTGCATTTCACAGGTTATTGGCATCCTTTGATTGCATCAGCATTTATAGCTCAGGTCCACTTCATGCTCCATAAGCCTCAGGGGAGGGGGGGGGGCAATCCTTTCTCTTATGCTGCTTCACACCTCAGCAGAGGAATCATAGAAAAGATGATGTCTTGATATCCTCAGGCTACCCCCCACCTACCACCCACAGGGGCCACTGAAAAGAAAGGGAGCTATTCCCTCTCCTATATGCATGGATGGAGGTGATTGGCTCCATCCAATTGACTCTCCTATATCCATGGATGGAGGTGATTGGCTCCATCCATGGGACTCTCCTATATCCATGAATGGAGGTGATTGGCTCCATCCATGGGACTCTCCTATATCCATGGATGGAGGTGATTGGCTCCATCCATGGGACTCTCCTATATCTATAGATGGAGGTGATTGGCTCCATCCATGGGACTCTCCTATATCCATGGATGGAGGTGATTGGCTCCATCCATGGGACTCTCCTATATCCATGGATGGAGGTGATTGGCTCCATCCATGAGACTCTCCTATATCTATAGATGGAGGTGATTGGCTCCATCCATGGGACTCTCCTATATCCATGGATGGAGGTGATTGGCCGGGGTCCTCAGCGTCCTGCTCTGAACGTCAACAACCGAAAGACCGTGCTGACAGGAAGTTGCTTTGACTCTAGGGACCAAAGGGTTTACAATTGTGTCCCAAATCTGTTGGCAGATACCATGAGGAAGATCTATTGACTTTTTCAAACAAAGCACCTAAATGCAGAATGCCTCATTTTGTAGGGGTCAGCTTATTAACGCTTGGTGTGTGGCTCTCAGCATCAGATGACCAACGCAAAAATCCCCCTTCAGTGTCTGGGTGGAACGCACTATGCTATAAGATGACATAGTATTAAGAGCCACAATGGTAGGGAGTAGTTTAAAAGAACTCAAATCTACGTAAGGAGGTTGGTTGGGGGTAGGGGTAGGGGTGGATGGGTCAAACAACACAGGGCTGTCACCCAAGAGACCAGATGTCCTCTTCTTGTCCCGCATATCTCTGAATCGTATATTTTGTAACCCCAACCTCCATCTTTTCCCAAACCTAACTGTCCCGTTCTTGTCCTGCATGTCAGTTGGAAAAGTACGTCCCAACCAAGCGCGTCTAGATAAGACGCTAATGAATACTTTTACGCCAAATACACCTGGCCAAGCAGCCCTTTTTAATGCAATGGAAGTACAAATTTGTCGCTAGTCACTACTTTTTGAAATAGCTTGTACGTGTAGGGTGTAGGGTGTAGGGTGTCACCAAAATCATGATGAATCCTCTGTAGGCCGGGAATAGTTGTCATGGAAATCTGGTCAGTAGTTGCTAAGACATACTGTGCGGTATTCACCAGAACGTTGGGCAGACTGACTGACATTCCTCAGATGGTATCGCTAGCTATTTCCTAATGAAAAGTAGGGTGCTGGGAGCATCTGCTTTTGCTTGTGGAGAACTTTGTGAGTCTGTCTGTGATTCGTGCTATACAAATAAACTTCACTTACGTACTTATTTACTTTTGGACACTAGACTTTCATGGGCTTCTGGAGGTTACACAACTGCTACACGAGTGAAACACAAAAAGAGCATTGTTTGTGTGCGTGTGTGTGTGTGTGTGTGTGTGTGTGGGGGGGGGGGTAGTATGCTGCACCAGCAGGTATGTGATTGAATGCGTCATTACACAAGTTGTGTCTTTGTATGTTTTCAGTGGTAAGCGATCACGAGTCTCATAAAGTCCTAAAAGTACTGATGTGATCCGTTATTAATCTGTTGAATCTGCAGACCAAGAAAAGGAGAAGGAATACCATTAAGACATGCACTGTGTGTGTGTGTGTGTGTGTGTGTGTGTTTTCAGTTCCATGGGCCCCAGATAGTCTGTATAGTCTTGTGATGAGACAGAGAAAAAAAATTAGCTGTTGAAAGAAAAAAAGATTGTTGTAAATTGTCCAAATATTGCCAAATATTCAATATTTACAGTTGGATTAATTTTGTAGAAAAACATTTACTTTTGTTTAACCCTCATGTTGTCCTTGGGTCAAATTGACCTATTTTCCTATATCAATGTTCTTTTTAATTCCCCAAAATAACATGATTGATTCCACACAACGCTCTTTGCCAAGTACAAATCTCTACTTTCATTAATTTTGGGTCGTCTTTTTCAATTGTATAGCATTTAAAAACCAAGTGAAGTTTTTTTTTAAATAGAGTGAGTAAAAGTTGACATATCCCAGTCTGTGATT
>NC_045740.1:29904830-29904970 GCF_008692095.1 Etheostoma spectabile | reverse complement strand
TCCATCAACATACATTCCTTTAATTGTCTAAATAATTCCTAATTTCTCTTTTCTAACAGAAACATTTCCTAAAAATGAGGTTTTATTGACCATAAATTCCCAAAACTGTAGACTAAAGTTAATAAGTTAGTGTTACGTAG
>NC_045740.1:29903082-29904820 GCF_008692095.1 Etheostoma spectabile | reverse complement strand
GTCAAAAAAGTGACAAACATTGAAAAAAAGAGACTAAAATGTAAGAAAAAGTTAAAAACATCAATAAAAAGCGTCGATAAAAGTGTTGATTTTCAATTTTGACGGGAAGACAACACAAGGGTTAAAAGAACAGTCCAACATTTTGGAGGTGTGATTGCATCCATGGGTTTAAATTGTGGGTAAACTATGCGTGGAGCCCAAAGTCGAGTGTACCCAACAGAGGACTTTGAGCCAGGGGACGGCTGTCCATGTCCAGGGTGAAACCAAAAGTTAACATGGACTTATTCTAACTGAACATACTCAAGTTACCAATACCATAACCATCAAGCCTTCCCATCTCACTGCTCAGTCGTTCACCTAACCAAGTAGTTATATTCCCCAAACTTAACCAAGTATTTGAAATGTCTAAACCTAACCATACCCTGCATGTTGAGAATTTGACGTCAAGGCATCCTGGCTAAGCATCCGTATGTAATGAGTTGGGCGTGAGAATGTGTTGCATGTTTCTTGTGATCACCCATATTTCTGAAATACCTGAGCAGCTTTATGACATAATGTACAGTGTAATGGACTGAGACAACTGGAACAAAATTAGAGACTTTCTCCTACAGCACTCTGACAAACATCCAATTCAATTTTTTATGGTGTCAAATCATAACAGAAGTTATCTCAGAACACTTTGCAGATTAGGAGTAGGTTTAGACCACAATCTATAATTTACAGAGACCCAATAATTCCCCCCATCTACTGCTATTGACATGGAGGCAGTCATAAGATCATTTATCCTGCAAAGCTCCAGAATCAGCTGGTCAGCTATTCAAACTATTGCTCCTATTGATTCTTCTTATTTTAATCTTATCTGTATGGAAAAGGCTTCGGAACCAGCAGTGAGACTAATCTTATCACTTCTCATTGCATATGTGCCTCTTTCATTTCTGCTCCAAGGTCATATTTTCACAATGCAGCTTTCCCCTCCGACAAAGCCCGCCCCCCTCCACCCCCTTGTCCCATCCGAACCATTAGCTTAAACTCAATGCTCTGGTGGCAGCAAAGAATTATCATGGTTGCTCGACACCCACCTGGTTAGTGTTAGGGATCTGCCGTGTTAAGTGCTGTGGCAAGCGGCCCGGGTTGCATCACGCGGCTCCAGATAGATAGTGTTTATTTAGCGCTGCATCTGTTTGCTCAAAGAGACACTGTGCAGAGCTTGGCAGCACCCAGATGGCTGGCCGGCGGCTTCGCAAAAAAAAAAAAACGGCCGCCATCCACGCCTGCTGCCGCCGAGCCATACAGTATCCCTATAAAGCTGCAGAATAGAGAGCGGTATCGGCATGCCGCACCAGGAGGCTAGGGGCAGCTGAGAAAACAGAAATAAAGAGGACAAAAGAAAGTGGGTGAGACATTGCTCATTGACTAGTAGCACTGCCTACTGTTTTGTGACAGCGTATCTGAACTCAATGACCCTTCATCCCTTGGTCTAACACTCTGGAGAGCACTTCAGAGACACTTGGCACTCCTTCATTCACAGCTCTCCCTCAAAGCCTGACAATGTTGTTGGGTGGAGGGCTTCCATGCATTAATCCCAGTCCTCTCAGCTTTTAGTTTTGGATTGGAATCAGATGGTATGTGGAGGATGTGTTCATTTGTTTTCATGTCAGAGACCCCATTTCAAATAACATCATGGTGATAGAGTTTGTCACCATGACCTGTATTGTTCCCACCAAAGAAGACGGAAATG
>NC_045740.1:29901649-29903072 GCF_008692095.1 Etheostoma spectabile | reverse complement strand
CTGTAAATAATGTGTCTTAGTATTCGAATTGGACTGAAATTTGAACAAACCTGTAACCTTCATACCGAGCATCATCATCTTCAGTTAAAGCACCAGTTAGGTACATCTTGGTTGTTGGGGATGTATAATGTGTAATTATAAGAATTATAGAATTACAGTATATAAGAGCATTTATGTGAGATGGGAAAATCCGACATCCAGGACTACATAATCTTATTGAGTCAAAGCAAAGACCTGATTGGCAAAAACAGGTTTGGATTGCAAAACTCTCAAAGTTAAACACTTTAAATTCAAAGTAGCACTGGAACAATTTGTCTATTAGTTGATCGACATAAAAATTTCCAGCTGTCCTGATCAATATTTAGTTATTGCTGTATCAATGGTCCAAATGACTGTATAATATGAAAGAGGTTGCTCATAGTGATGAACCCGCAGAGAATTATTAACACTTCTCTAGTCCCGTCCTGCTACCCAGAGCCTTTCAGTGTCTTTGCTTTGGTTTTGCAAATTCACTAAAGGTTCAGTCTCAAAGTTTTCACCATCTTTATTTCCAGCAACAGCTGCTTTCAGTAAAAAAGGCCCCTGATAAACCCACATAAACCGACAGATTAATGGGTCATTTTTGCAACACAAAGAGAAGTCTCTGAGCCATTCACAAGTCAGGGGAGTAAAAATCTCGCAATGCTAGCTCTATCTCCACAGTGCTGTGGAGTAAAGTCTGGCAACACCACGCACACATTCTGGGATAAGAAAATAAAATGCTTTGGGTTGTTTGCATTTCTTTAAACCAATCACAGTTGTCTTAAGCGTGGGATGCAGCAACTGTAGTTCTGCAAAATAGTCTCCGGAAGGAACTTGTTTTGGTGGAAAATTTGCACCCTACAAAGGAAAATGGACTTCTGTTGATCCAGACTAGGGGGTAAAGCCATATTAAGAATGATAACATCCCTTCGTAACAAAATTCGTTCAATTTTAAAAGACAATTAGTCGACCAAGAAGATGCCATTATTTATCCCGCAAGGGGAAATTCACATTTTCTCTCTGTTGGAAATTCACGTTTCGACTCAGTTGGTACAGTTTTTAGGCCTGAAATGCACGCAAGCCCCAAGAAGACATCATTTTAAACCAAAAAAAGAGTTCAAGGGGTCAAACAGACACGTATAGCCCAGCAAAGAAAAAAAACACAGATGCTTTTTATGTGGATATCAAGAGTAGGGATCGCAGACACTTCATAATGATGACAGTCCCTGCACTGGATTGGTTCCCCCCTGCCCTTTTGTGGGTATTAAAAAGCCATATATTTTCATGGCCTCTTGTCCAATGCATCATTTGGATGTATCTGCTCATGCTCGCAGTAATTTGCTTGGAGCGCAGTGGTAATTGATTGCCCTGGGTGGGTGGGGGGGGTGCACTTGCCACGTCG
>NC_045740.1:29894878-29901639 GCF_008692095.1 Etheostoma spectabile | reverse complement strand
AAATCACATCTCGTGGCTTGCCTGCCTCTGTGTGGACCCCGACCCCCGTGCCAGGCACAGTTTGTCACCAACACTATGACAAATGACATCCGCAGACACACATGAACAGATTGTGTTCCATCCCCCTTTCCATACCATCATTCTGGACCATTCCTCCTTCCAGGGTTTTTGTGAGTGAAGAGAGAGGCTCGGGGTTTTACTGTCTGTCCTCTGCTGCTGAAGTCACTAACAGCAGCATTTTGTACAGAATTAGCTCTTTTAGATGACACTTTACAGCTGGTGTTTTGATGCCGTTTGAACCATGCCATTGAGAAAATCCTCCATCACTCACCTTGGAGAGATATAATCAGTTAGTTAGTTATGCTCGGGTTATACTCAAAAATTACTGTGTTGTCCAAACTGCCACACAAATGGCGGAGTGAAAAGCCGGCCATCATTGAGAGTAGGGCGACACAATATCGTTTAAATTTGGGCATAATGGTGCACATTTTCAGACAGTCCCTCCTGGAAGACATGCATCATGTTGCACTCGAGTGTTCACTTGAAAAGTGGCAGAACTAGTTGTATGAAAAAAGAGAGCTTCAGAGAGAAGTTCAAACTCGGCCGACTCTCTCACCTTCACACAAATGGCCAATGAAGGTGTGAATTTGGAGTTTCGAAAGCCTTCAGAAAGCACTTCTGATAAAGTTCAATGGCAGCTTAAATGTCAGTTTGAAAGTCAGATTGCCAGATTGTATTTATGGAGATTCCTCAGTTAAGTCAAAACTCAGATGCATAGTGAACTATACGGATACAGTACGTCACACACACAGTGTGTCTATTTGACAGTGCTTTGAGATAAAGTTTGTCACTTAAAGGTCTCGATACCTCTTTTTGAAGGTCTCGGTCTCGTCTCAGAATTGACCGCATTTTACTCGGTCTTAACAGGACTCTGGATTTTATTTCAAGACCATAACTGCAGGGATTTTGTTAAATTGCTTGTCCATTGTTTGATTTATGCCTCTGTGTTGCAAATGCAACCAATAACTTGACTTATATCTAATTTGAAATGTGTTACCTTAAACCTTAAAACTTACTTTATAATAAAACAGACCAACTCACTCCATCTTATCATTAAAGATCATGACCATTAAGATATTTGACCACACATTATTGAAGTAGTTTATCCTGAGCCTATTGTATATCTATTTTAAATTAGATTTTGTACCATAAACAAAAAAACCTGAACCTATTTGTTTTTTTAAATTTTTGTTATACTCAATTGTCCTAAGTATGGTTTGACTGATGTGAATTTTTAAAAATTTATATTTTATAGTATAGCCCCTGCAAGGCCTCTGTAAATACAATAACAGCCATCAACAATTTTACATGTAAATAAAATGTATATGTGAAACAGCATTTAATAGGTGAGTGTGTAGCGTATGTGTTTTTTGACGTGATATATCATGTTTCACATTTAGGAATTAGAAATTTAGAAATTAGACATCGCATATGCTCCCCAATGTAAACATTTATAAGATTTTTTTTTCTTTTCCATGACCATTTCTGGTTTTGATTCCCATATCTGGTATAATAATAGGCCAACATATGGACCATAGAGTTCTTGTTTTGTCTGTGTGCACTGATGAGATGTGTGGCCGGTTTCTACCGCTCATTCTGAATCACTGTTTCCCGATCTGCTTCATCTGCTGCTGCTGGGTTCTGATTGGAGGAGGCCCAACGCTACCTATCCTCTCACTCCAACCCCTCCCACGTCGGGATCAATTCTCCCATCACTGGTTTCATTTGACATCTTTGAAGATTAAAATAGCCAGGTATGAAGAAAGACATACCAGTAAAAACTGATAGTAACACCCCAGTCTGTGCCCACGATCTCTCTAGTCTTTATTTAGTTAATTTCAGTCATAGTTGCCGTTTATCTGAATATCATTTTAACCCCTATTTACACTGGTCTAGTATACCTGGGGACGCCTAATTGATTGACTGTCATCTTAATCCTGTGGGAATCTGCAATGTCTAATTTGTCAAGTCAAAATTTCCCCACAAATTCCCTTCCATATTTCTCCAAACACAGAGCTTGTGTAATATTATATGTCCCTTGTTAATCGGTATCTCTGTGATTCGGGTTGTATTGGCTGCGTTGGCAATTATAAATTAAAGTTCTGACAGAGCCCTATCATCATATCAGGCAGATAATGTCAGTAAATTGGAGTAAAATATAGACTATCCAGTGTGAAAGCGCCACACGAAACAGACATGGGGGTCATTTCTAAATCCCATGAGGTCCCATGGTAATACTAGTCTTTTCTAATTAAGTAATTAACATTGTCCCTGTTAAGGTTCGCTTTACTCACTGGATATAATCACTGTTGATTTAGTGGAAAGCCTCGTACACATACATACCCCCGTATAATGGACATATAGGTCACGGATGTAGGTCACAATGTATGGACCGATTAACGTTAGCACATTACTGCTGCCTCTCAGCAGTGACAGTAATCGGCCTCGGCAGACCAATACAGCATAATTCTCTGAAACTGAAAACGATATTGACCTCTTTCATTTTGATGCTGTGAAACGTCCGATAATGTGGAGACAGAGCATGAGATTAATATCTTAATATATCAAAGTTCAACAGAAATACAGCATATGGACTCCCTGGTTGTGAGTGAATTGGTTCAGAGTATATGTGCATTTGAAAGGACTTCCATAATACCAGCTGTATGGATGATACTTGGATATCTTTACTAAATTCTGTGTACCAATTGAATCAGGAGAGATTAGTTCAAGGATATAAAGCGTTCTTGGCAAAGTAGATCTGACATTTGAGGTTGACTCCATCCGGGATTAATGCCTGATTATGGAGAAAAGCACTATAAACGGTCCATATCATAACTGCTCTGACCATCAACACTTTAAATCTAGTCTTGATGGTAGTGGTGGGAAAGGTAGCAGTTACATGTTAGCATTAGCGACAGGAGCTGTGGGCATTGTGCTAAAAGCTCTTTATGCCATCATTTTGGGAAATATTAATTTTACCCAAAGTAAAATTAGATTATCAATTTAATCTCTTAGCATCCAGTCCCGGATGTGTTTAGCCTAGCATAGCACAAAGACAAGTTAAACAGTTAGCATAGCTTTGTCAAAAAGTGAAACTTAACTAAGTGTTGGGATTTATTCCAATATAATGGTATAGTATAATTCATGTAACATCCAGCTGTGATCATCACACTCTATGGAGATGTGTCAATTTATCCTTCAGCACACATTAGTACCTAAACCTGAGTATATAGATTGCATTAAGCTAAAAATAGACACATGAGGATGGTATAGACTGGATTTAACTTATTATGGCTAGAATGTTGAAAGGCAAAACTGAATTAGTTTTACCATATTACAAATAACTTAAATTAATTTGATTCTTTTAGCCACTTGAACTATTGAAACAAGCCATTAACACAACTCTGAATTAGCATTACCTTGTAAAGTGTTAGCAAACAGTTGCATATTTACCATCATCCAGCATGCATCAGGCTGGCCCAGCCCTGTATGAACCAGCATAGTTTGTGTCTAAGCCCAACCCAAGCCCGAACCATGGCAGCGGTTTTGGGTCCAATAGATATCCAGAAGATGGCAGTCCCACACAGTTGTACACAGCCTATACATTATTCATGGCAATGCACCATGGATGTATAATAAAACCTGGATACTGTGTTGGAGGTGGAGCCCCGTTCATTCCTATGAGAGTTGCTCAGTTGCCGACAAGCCCAAAAAGTTAAACTCCCTCGTATCAAACTACCAAATTGATCGGCGCTGTTTGTGCACTGTGGAGCCCGTAATCCAGGGGCACTAGAGACCTCCACTGGCCGAGCCAGCTACTTCTAGCACCCTGCTAACTTAAATGGGTCTTACGCTGTCTTGTATGTTCTTGTTCTGTGTTTTACATGTTTTGCGTATTGAGGGACTTAACTTTGGGTGCACTGTTGTTAGGATTTAACAAAATAAAAAGAAGTAGCAAGATCTACACTTACTTTCATTTAAAATGCAGCTTTTTCTTATAATAGGTGATCTTTTCCTTTTAGTTTGGACTTGTGGCAGACTAAATGCTCCTCATAAACGAGCCAGCAATCCGGGCTTACTAAGAAAGAGAAATGTTGACATTGCATCATTGCAGGAGACTCACTTACTGCAGGTGGACACTGGCCATTTAGCCAATAGAGTCTATCATACAACTGCATCCTCCTCAGCGAGCTTAAAAACAAAAGGCGTGGCCATTGTTGTCAAACGGAATCTCCCACTTAAAGTGTTGTCCTCTTGGTCAGATGATACAGGCAGGATTGGGAGCTCCACAACAGAATTTGGTGCCAGAAAAATTGCATTTTTGTCAGTTTACGCGCCTATTGTTTTTGATTGCAAGTACTATAATACGCTCTCTAATCAAATGCTGGAGTTAACGGACTGTTCTTTTATGGTTGGTGCAGATGCCAATGCCGTGTGGGACCCAAACATTGATTGGTCAAACGCAGGGGCCACTGGGGACCAGGCTCAGGCTATAAATGCTCTAGAGTCGTGGGCCACCAGCTTGGGGCTTATAGATATTTGGCGTGCAGTTAATCCCAACTGTAAGGACTATTCCTTTTTGTCAGGTAGATACAAATCCTTTCCCAGAATAGATTTTCTTTTGCATCCCCTCAATTATTACATCAAATTGATAAAGCAGTGTTTCTTCCAATGGCCTTATAGAGGGGTCCTTTGCGCCACCATCCTTGGCGAATTGTCTCAACGTGTGGTTAGATGGCGTCTCAGTACTTCTTTACTGAAAAATGAATCCTATATTACTCAGCTTATTGCAGAATTCCACATTTTTGCAGAAATGAATATTGGCTCTGTAGAAGACCCAAAGATATTGTGTGATGCGATTAACGGTTTTATTAGGAGCAGCACCATACGTTTCTGTTCTAATGCGCATAAAGCTATGTCACTGAAGCTCCAAAACCTCAGTTCACCAGATTAGACTCACTGTTACAAACTAATTATACTGACCGGACAGCTTTAGAACGATCATTAATCAGGAAAGAAATAAACAACGTTCTGAAAAAGAAATCTGAATTCCTATTCCACAGAGCAAGACAGCGCTTTCAGGGCGCTAGACCACCACCATCACCTTCTCGGTATGAGATTAAGGTCCACTGATTATTCTGCAGTTATTCCCGCTATTAAATCTTCAAA
The DNA here is from genome assembly GCF_008692095.1 of Etheostoma spectabile. Classification (NCBI taxonomy): domain Eukaryota; kingdom Metazoa; phylum Chordata; class Actinopteri; order Perciformes; family Percidae; genus Etheostoma; species Etheostoma spectabile. Next base: position 29,896,410 of record NC_045740.1, on the reverse strand, counting down.
TGGTAATATTAGAACAGACCCTGTCAAAATAATTAAATTCTTTCAGACATTTTATTCCAATCTGTATGAATCTGCGGTTACCTTGGATAGTTGGTTAAATCAGTTTGACTTGCCTCAGTTATCAGTAGAGGAACCAGCTAGCTTGGACAGATGAATTTCTATTGAAGAATAGATGGCAGTATGAAAAAAGGAAAATCACCAGGCTTTGATGGGATTCCAACTGAATTTTATACAACTTTTTGGAAACAGTCGGGCCCTTTCCTTCTTGACATGATTAACTTCTCTATTGAGAAGGGTGAATTCTCAAGGGATGTTAAAACAGCCTTAACCCTCTTGTTGTCCTTGGGTCAAATTGACCCGTTTTCAGTTTATCATTTCTTTTTTTTGTCACAAAAAAATAGGCCGTTGGAATAAGCGCTGAAAATGTCAACATTAAAAATATCAAAAAACTTTGGAAAAAAAAATAACACCCACAACATTGAAAAAGTGACGTAAATGTGGGGAAGGAAGTGATAATGTTGAAAAAAAGTGACCAAAATGGTAGACAACACAAGGGTTAATTTCCTTACTCTCAAAAAGGATAAGGATCCTACAGAGCTAACGACCTCTGAGCCTGCTTACCGGTGACATAAGAATCTTTGCAAAGCTCCTAGCCCGTTATTTGGAGTCTCCTTCGGCAAAATAAGTGAACTCTGATCAAACGGGATTCATAAAAACGAGACAGGCAGCAGATAATGTTGGACGCCTTCTCCACATTGTTGATGTGGCAGAGGACAGTAAGACCCCATGTCACTTCTTTCTCTTGATGCAATGAAAGCTTTTGACAGACTTGAGTGGCCATTTCATGGTCAGTCTTAGAGGTGATGGGCTTTGGTAACACTTTCATGGGTATGATTAAAGCTTTGAATTCTAATCCCTCAGCCCGAGTCTTAACCACATGCACCTCCTCTTTATATCCAGTTCCTAGATCCTCGCACCAAGGTTGCCCCTTTAGTCCTGAATTATTTGTCATTTCTCTGGAAACTTTGGCTCAAGCCATTCGCCAATCGATTATGGACCAATATACCTTTGTGGTACACAGCATCATCTCCCATTATTTGCGGATTTCTCGATCTCCACCTCACCTTCTGTCATGATGTGAGGAATATGGACTAACTGGTCAAAGTCTGCACTACATTTAAATGACTCTGCCCACAGTTCAATCATCCCTGCTAACATCCCCATTGTTCAGCAGTTTAAATATTCCGGCATTGAGGTCTTCCCCTGCTTAAACCAGATTATTAAACATAACTATTCTGCTGCTCTGAACAACGTCTTGAAAGAAAATGGAAAAGAAAAATGGACAAGTCTCCCCAAGTCTATTGAAGCCTGTATCTCTGTGGTTAAAATGAATGTTCTACCAAGGATTTATTTTGTGAGCTCTGTGCTACCTCTCTCCACGGCTACTGGCGTAAACAATCAGCTGTGTCTAAATTTATCTGGAAAGGCAAGCGGCCGCGACTTAAGAAGTCTACTCTACAGAGGAGGAGAGA
>NC_045740.1:29894189-29894868 GCF_008692095.1 Etheostoma spectabile | reverse complement strand
CTTTCTGTTCCCAACTTCAAACATTATTTTTGTTTTTTTGTGTTATTTTGTGGTAAGACCCCTCCTTACCTGGTTTAATCCAGATATGTCTGTTTGCTGGCCTACCTTAGAAAATGCTATGACAGCCTTCATCACTCCATGATGTTCTTTTTGCCATTGTTTCTAACAAATAGTGCCAGTTACACTTTGGCCCCATTGTCTCACATCTTATCAAGACTTGGAGATTGGCTATAAAACACACTGCCATATAGCTTGTAACTGGCACACCTTTCCCCCTGCAGTCAATAATGGCACTCCTGATTGGGGGGATGCCAATAACAGCTCCACAATGGGAGCAGAGGGAACTTCATTGTCTAAAAGACATTCAATCCACCACGTTCCTCTTTTTTCTTTTACCTTCGGTTACGAACAGCAGTCAAGGAAGACGGTGTTCCCTGGCAGTGACCTTCACCCGTCCATCCTATTCAGAAGTTATTTACTGTGCAGCCTAAAAACTGTGGTATGGTATCCAGGCTTAATCAGCAGTCAGTGACATCTGGCCGTACTGCCCTTCCTATTGAGTGGCTCTGCATGGACATGTGATTGCCCAGGACTGAGTAGCAATCTCAACTGGCATGATGTATGGTCTAAAATTCAGAAGTATCACACAATCCGGACCATCAGCAGATTCACTACAATT
>NC_045740.1:29883490-29894179 GCF_008692095.1 Etheostoma spectabile | reverse complement strand
CATATTTCACCCCTGTGAAAATGCTCCACATAAAAATAATTAACGGCCCTTTATGCACTTTCTGCCCAACGAAAGCACAAGGTACTGTACATATCTTCATATGTTTTTGGAGGGCTCTCCCGTTAGTTGGTTCTGGAACAATATTTTATCCAAAATCTCCTCCTTGATTAATGTTACAGCGCCTGTTACTGTCAATGTCTTGATTCTGAATGACCTGTCAGCCTTCCAGTTCTCTGGGACTCATGAAACGTGCTTTCTTTGCTGGATTCATAGCTGCAAAGAAAATGATTGCAACCCGTTGGAAACCATCTCACAACCTGTTTATCCACACATGGACCATTTCCTACTTGAATGCAGTGTATATGGAACTTTCACCAACACGCATAAATGGAGTGCCAGGAAAAACTCTGGAAACTTGGGTGTTGAGGCTGTGAAGTCTGGGCTGTAGCCGTGTTTGGTTCCTTGTCTTGTATCTATCTGTGTATGTGTCTGTTTGTGTCTGCGTGTGTTGTTTTTTGTCTCTGTCCCTCCTGTCTTTCCTCTCTCTGTTCTATACTTATGTACATTTTAAAAAATCATCACAAAAAAGCATGCCATATCCTGTTGTGAACTATTGCCTAAATATCAAAAGGATCAAACTTTATACTTAATTGTCACATACACACAGTACAATGTGGTGAAATTCTATCACTGCATTTAAGCCATCCTAGGTATTAGGAACAGGGGACAGCTATACATACAGAGTCCAGGGAGCAACTTGGGGTTTAGTGTCTTGCTCAGGGACACTTTGACACTTTTGACAATATGGCCGGATGACCTGGGATTGATCCGCCAACATATCTGGCTCTTTAGATTTCTCATGTTCACCAGCTAACTGCTAACCGTCTGTCTGTAGATTAAACTTCAAACTCTGCTGATAGAAGGTTTTTACACTGTGTGGTCTCCTAACTCGCTAACCATGGCCCAATCTTCTGTCGAGACATTGGGAATTTCTGACAGTTATGTTATCTTTTATTTGGCAAAACCATTTTGTGACTCATATAACGCATTGTCAGTTGATCCATTGCGGTTATTACAATCTATTAGTGCAGTTTAAACAAATAATAATACATTTTCACAATAATAACAAAGTAATGATGGCTTTCTTACAAATTTTGTAATGCCTTGAGGCTCTACACAGTCGCATAACACTATGCTATAAATCTGTACCAGCAATAAACCTCCTTGGCCTCCATTCAACCACCTAAGTGCAATATGTGATCACGAGCTAGCGCTGGTGCATGAATATAAAGGGCTTTATTGTAAACTAGGGCAGAGATTGTGATTGTAGTGTTGTCAGCCAAGGAAGGTCTCTTGGGTGTCTCACCCTGACAATGGGCCCGGCTCGTTCCCTCCAGCTCTACTCCGTATTATTCTAAAGGGGTGTGTGCTGCTGAGCAGAGATGTGTGATGTTGGAGTGATCATGCTGTGTGTTGAGTAATAAACTTAGTTGGATTGTTTGAATCTTCTCCTGCGTTAGACTTCAAAAGATCTGTACCTAATGAAGCAAAGGACTCTGTGGATTCTCAGGGTGCACTTTACACACAACAACCTGGGCTTTGTTGTAGCTCCTGCCTGTGTGGTGCTGTAAGACTTTCTTCTAAGTGGTTAATTTAGGATTTTGTTTTCAAAACATTTTTGCATTTAGCGTATCAGTGCAAGGCACGGTGTATCTCGGTGTCCGTAGGAGAAAAAAAAATCCAAGTTGATGAATAACAGTTGATAAGCTCATCAACCCAGGGGACTTGGGAGGCACGATTCACTATATAAATAGGAAACAGTTAGCTTTGAACATTGTGCCTTTTAATAAATCATTTAAAAAGAGGATTCTTCCCATCCAGGGACCTTTGGCCATCTTGTAGTCTTCTCTCAAAACAGACTGTCCTTTGAGGATAGAGCAGAGAGAGGTCAGTCCTTTCCCTTACTGAAAGCCCCAGCGGGGTTGCCCGCTTGGTCCTTTGTTTCCAACTCCTTTTCGCTCGGATTGGAGCTGGCTGAGTTCATACGTTCCCTGATTAACTGATGGGCTGCAGGTGTGACCAGTGCCATGTGCCTGGTGGCTGCAGCACTTGAACTCTATTACCTCCCCCAAATCTGAATTTAGGGAGCCGACCTCTTGGCTGGCTTGTTTCCCTTGGTTTGCTACAATAGATCACCTTCTATTTCTATACAGCCAATGCATTTCTCACCAAAATAAATTGTGCATGTCCTTGCTTAACAAACACGTTGAATGCATTTCCTTTCTCATAAAACCTTTCAAAGCAAGCTTTTTAAGGAATTTTACTTTGCTTGTGCGTTTACTGGCTAGTATTCTTCTCTTTCCCTGCCTTTGTTAGTTATCTTGGCCACCAACTGTACGACTGCATCACATCACCGGTACTGTGAGCATCTAAACAAATACATGTCCACCTTTAATTACATTGGTTGGCAGTTCGATCCCCGGTTTCTCCTGTCCAAATGTCAACGTGTCATTGAGGAAGACTCCGAACCCCAAGTTGCTCATGATGGCCGGGCCATTGGCTTGTATGACAGCTGAGCCAACATCAGCGTCTGAATGTATGTGAATGGTTGAATAAAAGGAAAACTGTGAAGTGCTTTGTCCGTTTAGGTCAAAGAGCGCCATATAAAAGCCAACAGGTCCTCCAATCCATATGGCCACATAGGTTGTTTATAACTTCTAATACGACCCACAGGAGCGTTTCTTAAATTAGCGCCCCTAATAGAGGAACGAGATCAACACGTCCTCACACCTAACACAATGGTTACAGTTTAGAAACACAGTCAGCATGGAGAAACGGTCATATTTTGGTTAGATTTAGGCAACAAAAGTACTTGGTTAAGTTTAGCAAAAGATTGTGGTTTGGGTAAAAATGTGTTGCGTAATGTCACTTCATGATGTAATTGCACATGTGATGTGCAAAGGGATGTAGTTACGCTTGCTACGTGCAGTCAAAATAACAACGTTGAGTTTCAAATGGGACACAAACAGCGCTCTCCCGGGGCAAGTCCTGTGTTTGTTTGACCCATCTACCACCCCTCCCACCCACCCGAAATAGAGGTCTCCACCTAACAATAAATGTAAATATGGGTTGTAATAAAAATATAAGGCTTTGTTTTGTCCCTCCAACCTCTACAACTAAACCTACACCCAATATATACACTTAACTTAACCCAGATGAGCCACATAAAAACGACCAAAATAGCTCTGAGGAAAGTTTAAGGTAAGTAATTGATTACCTAAATTCATTAAAGCCACAAAAAAAAAAAAAAAAAATATCACACAATCCATTTGTGAAGCCCTAAGAGTTATTACAGACACTTCTGTTTTCTTCCTTTTAATGACTTTGCCAGTGGCACTAAGCTGACAGAGATTGGTTGATCTGACAGTCGACTGCAGCTTCAAAACTTTTGTGTCCTTATGTAAGGTCTCATATACATTTTCACTTGACAACTTTCTGCATATCTTAAAAGTAACCAGAAAAATGCCCACTAGCAACAAAGTTCTGTTGTTCCTCACGTTGTCTTTTATCTTGTTTCAAGTCCACATTTGCTTCGATGATTTAGTCATCCGTTTGCAAGTCATGGCTGACGCTAATCCTAATCCTTTGTTCTCCTTCAGCTGTTCGAAATGACCGGAATAAGAAAAAGAAGGAGAGCCCAAAGCCCGAGCTGGCAGAGAGTTACGAGCTGACAGCCGAGCAGGAGAACATCATTGAAAAGATCCGTAAGGCCCATCAAGAAACCTTCCCCTCCCTCTGCCAGCTTGGCAAATACACCACGGTGAGTTCACTGTCCTGTTGCACAATTCTATACAGCAGAATCACAAAAGTGATTGTAAAAATCATAAACATAACAGTGCTACAATGTGACACCACAGCCCTGTTTTACCGATGGCATGTGTGCTCCTTTGATCTGGTCTTGCAATCTAGCTGCAAGTGCAGAGCTCATAATGATAATCAATCGCTTGTACTGTACTCTAAATCCCCCTCTAAACTCAGATTTACATTGCTGAATGTTGAGGTAAATCCTCACCAACACCACTTCTTCTTCTTCTTCTCTAAAAAGCTATTGATTGGACATTAAGGGCTAACCGCTAACACACATCATGATTTCCAGCTGCCTCTGGTTGACCCATTGTGTCAGATGGTTTGTCAGGACCATCTGGGAAGCCGTTATTGGAAACTGTTTGGAAATGGTCAGGCACTTTCAAAAAGTACTTGGCAGATTATTAGATGATCCATCGGTCTATCACGGCCGCCATTGTTGTTTTGAACGAACAACACACACTCAAACCACGGCGGGAGCTGCCAGGAGCTACGCACCAGGTGCTGATTGGTTGGACACAAACATGTTACCTCAGGATCGTTTGAGATGAGCCAGGCCTGTCAGGCTTTGTCTGGGTTTGTGAAGGCTTCATTATCCCTGTCATGACCCGTCCCTGAACCTCCTTCGAACCCTCAAACCTCCCAGCCAGGCCTGGGCAGAATCATTCACCGGCTTGTCTGACTTGATCCCGACTTGCTCTGATACCATGCACACGTTGGCAACGATAATCCAATGAGACCAAGGCGGCAAGACCCAGGCAGACCCAGGGCATGCTGGGAAAAACCTGGTTAATTAAACAGCTGATTGGATCAGAATTGACTCAACACGACAACTTAATTAGTTAATACTATATAAATTTGTGAACTTGTGACTTCCCATTCAGACCGAAGGCTGCTGGAGATAGGTGTAAACTATCCGATTGTACAGCGTATTTTGTCACCGCTCCCGGGTGTTCTCGTCCACCTTACACACGAGGGGAATTCATCTTGAACGAGCCTCTTCTTTCACTCTCTTGTGATCTCACGTGAGAATCCAATTGCCGTGCACGGTAAGCCACTGGTGAGATGGACCCGAGATGGTAGCATGCTTTGTTTAATCCAGTTTTCATATGTGGCAACAGCGAGAGGAGAAATTAAAAAGGAGACGTTAGGACTGGAAGATGCTGCAGCTGCCAACATCAAACCTTCGTATGGGAATTACTACAGCCAGGCAGCTTCTCATCAGTCTGGTTGTGGCAGACACTATCTCAAGCTTACCGATACTACTAATGTCACTTCAATACAGGTTCCTGAATGATACTGACAAGTTTTTCCTGGATGGCTTTACAACATATAACGTTTGGCAGCCAAACGAGCATTATTACACCTTGGTAGAAGCATGCTACATGCTGATTGGCTCATTGATACTGATGAAATTTATTGAATGACAAGGCTTTTTCCGATACTCGATACTGAGGAGGCAATTTGGTTGCTGCCTAAAAAAGTTACCCAGCAGTGAAATAAACACAGCGAATCCAATGAATCATTATCTGCTTCCGTGAATCGAAACGGGCGCGGAAGTGAAGAGCCAAGAGGGGTGACGAGAATGCTTTGTCTGGGTTTGCAAAGGCTTCATTATCCTTGTCACGTCCCGTCGTCAAGGCTGAGAGTTCTGAGCTGTCCCTGAACCTCCCTCAAGCCCTCAAACCTCTCAGCGAAACTAACAACCCATGAAAGGCCAGATAGCGAAGCGGACGCTGATCCACGCAGGACCTTGAAGAAGAATCTCGTCAGTTGGACACATCAAGCCTTGCATTTCCAGTCTCAAAGCGGCCGACCCTGAACAGGACTGTGCCCAATGAGCTTTTCTTTCCCCCAAAGGACGCTTCTACACTCGTCATGACTCGGTGCAAAAGTTGGAGGTCATACAAATGTTGAAAAAAAACCTCTAGAGCGAGTAGTTGACGCTGAGTTTTTTGACGTTTTGACAGGCAAATGGTTGGAGCTGCAGGGATTGATTGACTCGTAGGCATGGCGGCACGGTGCAGACAGCTGACAGCGTCTAATGTGTTTGTTTTTAAGATGACTTACATATAGATTACCATCGGCGCAGAGTAAGCTGTGATTGACACCGACGCTCCTCAAACAGTATTCTGTTAGCGAGTATATGAGAGCGGGAGGGGGAGGAGATGCATGTTTGATACCATTTGGCGGTGCTAGTTTTGTAACTCTCATGACACCTGTCAATCATGTCAAATACTGTTTATACAAAGATAAACATATCCGTTGAGGAGCCATAATGTGACAGTAATGTCTCTCTTGCTGCTGTGATGAAAGTAATTCAGTCAGAGACAAACTATGGAGCCGAGATGGGTAAGAGATGCTAAAACGGAGCAAATTGTCATACGGTGTAGCTGTTAGCTGTCATTCATTCATTATTCATTACAGTTACATAGCCCTTTATTATAGACGCTACACCAGCACCCACCTAGCTGATGCACGGCAGCCTTACCCCTTAGTCCCTTGGTAGAGAAGAAGGGAACATGTAGAGAAATCAAGGGGAAAACCCCGTTCAGACACGGGGAGAACATGCAAACTCTCCACAGAAAGGCCCAGAAGGACCAAGGTTGGAACCCACTACCTTGTTGCTGTGAGGCCGCCGTGCTGAAAATCCCTGACAATGAAATACTAAGAGATCTCTTCTCCTTTCTCTTTATTAAAAGGATCCCCATTAGCTGATTCCGTGGCAGTCAACTACTCTTCCTGGGGTCCATAATACCCATTGCATCACATGAAGTATATGTGATCACATTAATATGCAATACACTTATCCACGTACATTCACATGCATGTGTACACTTGCACGCATACACACACACACACACACACACACACACACACACACACACACACACACACACACACACACACACGTACATTTCCCATAAAGAGATCAAACTGTTACCCGCAGCTTTCCGCTGTCTGCAGCTGTATATACAGTATAAGCTCCCATCTCCATAACTGTGTATTTCTCCCCTTACAATCCCGACACAAAGCTCCTAATCACTGTAACCCCTCTCTACTCCACCCTCATCCCATTCCCACTCCCCCGAGACACTTCCTGCTTTTACAAAATAAACATTCTGCATTGAGTCAAAATCCATAGCTGAAATTAGTAGGACATAATAGCAAAAATATTTGCTCCCCGGTTATGATATAAGCCAGTGTTTGCTGTTTGTTGGAATGGCCTCAGATAAAGCCTTAATCTGGATCAGCGGTAATTATGCTTGCTCACAGACTGTGAGAAGTTCCTCATTATTACAAGCGATTGGATCCTGAAGCGCCTTTTGAGTCCTCGACGTCGGAAACAGAAGAGGAGCTCCCGCGTCCCTAGATTAGGTTAAAGCTCCAATTATGTGCTGAAATATTCAAATCCTAGTCTGCAGTGATTTAGGAGTTCATTGCCGGGTTAGTGGCGATAGCTGCGCGTGTGAGAGGGCTTAGCTCGACAAATGAATAACGCTTCATTGACAGTGATGGTGATGAAAAACGAGCCTGGCAGTTTCAAATAGAAAATAAAACATTAGCGCTCGCCGGGGCCCCTGGCGGCTCCAGGCAGCGGCGGTGCCGCTGTACAGTACACAGCCCGACCTGGAGATATTAGTTCGCCCGTCGCCATTATCCGTCACGGGTACCGGCTGCTTTCCCCTGCCTTCCCCCGTTTCTGCATCTGTACACACACACACGAGCGTTGCCGATGTACTGGCGAGCGCTCGTATCTACACGGCCTGCTTCTTCTTTTTCTAATGCAAGTTGTCTAATTTGTTTGTATAAATGTTCTTAAATGAAATTAGAATTCCCCAGCAACTTCCCAGTTTCGCTCTATTGAATCATGGGACTTGTGTAATTGACCGAGATCCCCCTCCTTCCTCCTCAGCTCGGCCTTTTTCATCCCTTTCCCTCTCCACCCAGAGGGGAGAGCAAGATAAGTTGCTTTAATATCAGCCACCTCCGCCCACCGAACATATGTGCATTGTGCAAACACACACACACACACCCACACGTCTCGGCACTGCCTCCTCCAAATCAGATGTCAATCCATGGAATGTGCGTAATGCTGTTGTGTTGACTGCAGCTCGTTGTCTGTGATTTAAGCATGGCCCTAATGCGCACCGCACTTAACCTCAGATCATATTTAATGATCTATCTCTCTCTCGTTGCTGTTCTCTGTCTCCCTTTATGTCTCTCCTTCTCTCTCGGGTTTGCCACCATAGATTGTTTGCTCGTGAAGGTGTCCAGCAGCCGTGGTGCTAACTGCCTCCCGGTAACAACCTCAAGCGGATTGATCTTCTGCTCCAGGTCTCTCCACGCGGCCAGGCCGGCCCGCGGCATAGGCAGTCCAGACAAATGCTAGGGGCGCCAACAGTCCAAATGAGTAAAGAAACGTTCAAGATAATGAGAAAAAACCCGACAAGAACGTCAGAAAAGAGACGGAAAAACCAGGAAAAATGGCAAAGCGTTGAAAATGGCACCAAAAGCGTAAAAAACCCGTCAAACTAGTAAAAAAAAACAAAATCCCAAACCACCGAAACAGCGGCAATAACATCGGAAAGGCAACACAAGTACGGAGAAAAAGTCAATAGTTTTAAAAAAAGCACACAAAAACAAGTAACAGCACCAATAACGTCTGAAGGGCAGCAAAAAAATGTTTGAAAAAGAATGAAAAACGATAAAAAAGGGAACAAAACCGTTGGAAAAAACTGTCAAAAATGAAGAAAACCGCAGAAGAAAAACTGACAAAATTACTAAATACTACCAAAGAATTACTAAATACTACTAATACTAAATTGGATGCATGGGCTTAGACTGATGTGCAACATATTGAGTACATATTGTCAATACTGTCATATTAGTTGGTCACTTTTTCAGCAGCTTTCTTCAACGGCTTCGGGAGTGTTGGACGGTAAAACCTGGCTCACCATCCTGCACGTGATTAGGAGCCCGGGCTCCAAACCACTGTCCAGAGATCATCTGTCGACTGTTATCGTTCATATTCAAATGGAGAGACTTTACAATTTAGAAAAACTCAAACATGGTGGTATTTTACTGGCTGAATTGGACCCCATCTGGGCCAATAGATAATAAATGATTGTTTTTCTGCAATAAAATGTTGTTTCTGTCAATGTGTAATATGCTTGATGGATATCATTTCACACTAATTAAACTGAAGGATAAAATATAAAACAATTAAATAAGAATGTGACACTGAGACTTTCTTTTGGTCTCTAAATTTCAGGGTTGTGTTGGGAGTTAGATATTTATTCGGTTTTATTTAACATATCTGAAGTTTTCTCAGAACTCTGGACATTGTACGGCGCTGCCCTTTCTTACATGAAGCGCACAACAGCGAAACACACACACACACACACATATATATACACACACACATATATATATATATACACACACACATATATATATATACATACATATATATACTATCCAACATGTATATATACCACAACACACATATATACACACACACATACATATATATATACACACACTACATATATAATACACTATACACACACCACTTATATATACCACACACTATATTTATATATACACACAGACACACATATTATATAATACAATACCTATATATACATATACACACACATGTAATATATATCCACACACACATATATACACACACCATAAATATATATAACACACACATCCATATACATACACCTATACAACACACACTATACACACACACACACATATCTATACAACACACACAATATATACACACAACACATATATATATATATATATATAATGTATATCCACACACGACACACTATATATATAATAACATCATATTATACATAACACACACATGATATATATACAACACACACACATATATATGGACACACACACACACATATATACACACAACACACATACTACACACACACACACACACATATATATATATACACACACACACCACATAACACACCCCACCACATATACCACACAAACACACACACCATCATACATACATATATATATATACAGTATATATATATATATATATATATATATATATATACATATATATATATATATATATATATATATATATATATATAGCCGAATATACACACACATATATATATATATAAGTAAATTAATTTCCGCAGTCCAGCTTCCAGTGTTGAATTGTTGAATGCTGTTCCAGAGGTTTTTCTACAACACTCATAAAGACCAGTTATACCAAATTCAGTAGAAATAGATAAAATTACATAACTGACCAAATTTAACAACAATCTTAGTCTGTGTTTTTCTCCTGCTGTATCCTCCCGACAGCGGCACAGCAGCCACGTGCACGCTCCCTTGGTTTAACTGTTAAAAGTTAAAGTTAAAAATCGGAATTTAAGATGCTCCAGACTTATTTTCTTATTTATGTCCAGCTATACTATTCCCTTTGTCTGAGTTCTGATATACTTCAGTTATGTGAGGCTTTATTTTACCATTGCTTTGTCAGTCAATTCTATATATTATTTATCTGCTTATACAACTTTAACACTGCAAAAGCTGAAAGCAGGGTTTTTTCTCATTCCCCCCCCAAAAAAACAGAAGAATAAGTTTGGTAGTATCAATAATATTGGCTGAAATACACAAAGAGAACTTCTCAGATTGACTAGAGATTTTTTGTCTTACACTAGTTCATGCTGGATAAACAGTGGAAATGTCCAAGGAGTTTATTGGGAGACACCAAGCACTCTCAACTGTCAATGTCTCAACATCTTTGCTTCCACCTCCCCCCCC
>NC_045740.1:29883229-29883480 GCF_008692095.1 Etheostoma spectabile | reverse complement strand
CCCCCCCCCCAGGCCTGTGAATCCTACTGTGTACACTCCATACATGTGACCAAACTTTGCATATTGTTGCATGTTGGTTGTTTATGTGCCGAAGCCCTTGCCCTGCTACATAATGGAGACTCAAGAAGAGTGGACCCAGTGGAGTGATACAATATCAGGTTATAGCACATAGTGTACTTTATGTCGGTATCTGCTTATATGCTCAATTTAATTGCAAACAGGACACTTTTGAAGCTGTGGTGGAGAGGAGG
>NC_045740.1:29883116-29883219 GCF_008692095.1 Etheostoma spectabile | reverse complement strand
AACAAACTGTTATCTATCATGGATAACCCAGACCACCCTCTCCCCCCCCACACTGGTCCACCAGAGGAGCAGCTTCTCTAAGAGGCTCCGACAGCTTCGATGC
>NC_045740.1:29873220-29883104 GCF_008692095.1 Etheostoma spectabile | reverse complement strand
TACAGGAAATCATTCATTCCACAAGCAATAACACTTTTTAACATGTCATCTCTGGGTGCTAGATAATACTGTTGGACACCACACTACTGCACTAATGCAACCTGCACAATTTGGTTTATTTACATTTACATGTAGCATACACTTTAACATTTTAACATATTATTTAAGCAGTTGCACATTATTGTTTCCCCATCCTGTACATATTCAAATATTTGTTCTTTTTTACTTTATTCACATTATTATAGTATATTTTTCTAGTATTCATTTATATTTATATTTGTGCTTGTGACTGATTTTGCTGCTGCAAACACCGAAATTTCCCACTTTTCTTGGGATCAATAAACATCCATCATCCATCACCACCATCCATCCATCCATCCATCCATCCATCCATCCACATCCATCCCATCCAATTCAAAGAAATGGATTTTTTCATGTGAGGGAATTTAATTGTGGTCAGGCGCACAGGGGCAGGGAACATCTCAAGGATGCTAGCTGATACCTAATGTCCACCCCCCCACCCCCCACCTCACACTTAGGCCGATGACGTGGTGGAGCACCACACTTTTAAAAAGTCTTTTTAACGAGCTGGATCCGTGCAAAAACTGTGGTGTTTATGAATTACAACCCAAGCATACAACCAAACTAAATTAAACTGAGGCAAAAAAAACTTAACAACACACACAGCCCCCCCCCCCCCCCCCCCCCCCTTTCTGAAGGTCCTTTTAACTCCTCAGCCTCCTCCCACCTGCACGGTGATTAAAGGGGGGGGGGGGGGGGGGGGTGCTCACCTGAGAAAGCAACATCAACCTTTGTTTCTGAAATACCATTACATTAGATAGAACAGTTACTGCTGCCATTATGATTTATACATATGTATGCACTCACAACAGTGGGCACCCTAAAAATTAAAAAAAAAAAAAGCATTTTACTGCAGAACTGTGTCACCTCTTGTTGTACACCTTGGGGTTCCCAGCCCCTCCCTGCTGAGAGGACCTAACCAGGCACACCTGCCTGTACTTCCTTGATTAAGCTGGTGAGCAGCTGATCTAATGCTGTGCTAATGCTATGCTAGCAAGATTCAAAGTCAAAGTCAATCACATTGTGCCCGGCTGACAAACAGTATGCAGAATTAGACAGTATGTTTGCCAACAGGACAAGTAGTATCAGCCACGTCAATGTCCCCAAATCAATATCAAGGCTTCACAAACAACAGATTCCCCCCCCCGTGTACACCTGCAGCTTGAAGTAGCGACTTGAACAGCCAAGGGATGAGAGATGATCGCTGTGAAACAAAGTCAGTTCCAAGGGCAGTGTAACTTTATTATTTTAGCTTTTGAGTCAGCGCCATCCAGTTGTGTTCAGGGACAAGGCACAGTGTTGAAATAACAGTTTGGATTTTCTTTTTCATTTAATGTAGCAATGTAGTAATTAGAACAGTAGGCAGTCAGTTTCACCGAACTTGTTAGTCCTTGTTAATGTAACTGTTAATTTTTTTTTTAACAAAACCTACATTTTTTTTTCAGTTTAAAGGTCAATGTAACCACAGTTTGGCTTTTCCGCTGTCCAAAGGGATACACAGTAGCTTGTGTCCTGTGTGTGTAAGTGTTGGTGTGTGTCCCCTCCTCCTCTGCGAGGTGTGTGCTGTGTCCTTGCTACATGTGGAGACTCACTCATGTGGAACAGATGGGCTATTCCATGTAAACCATCAGACAACAAACAAATGATCATCAGATGCTCATGGCCGCCATCAGCCGCCACACTACGGCTTTTCCCCTCGCTACACCCAAACCATTCCCCAACTGCTTCTCATTGTCCCCCTCTGTCTATATCTCAATCTGTCCATCATGCTACTCCCTTCAATTTGACTTTTCACTCCCTCATTTCCTCTCTCTTCCTCCCTCACTCTAAAACGCATTGTTGGAAATAAGATCTCGCTAATGGATCGTTGGAGTAAAGATCGGAGCCCTGAACACCCCACGGGGTTTTAGAGTTAACCTGGCTCCAAGGACTGCGGGGTGGTGTTTGGACTGAGATGGTCCAATACCATTTTTTGCTTCCTGAACCGTTACATACCGAGTACCGATCCGATACCAGTGTGTCAATATTTTATTGTTTTAACAGCTGTATACTACTATCCCTGTATGGATGTGATATGATTTCCATATTTGTGTTGGTCTGGCTCAGGTTTAATTCTTTGTGACGCATGAACAAACACAAACAATGAAGCCACAGACTTTTTGTCATCCAGTTGACAGATGGTCATAATGGAAAAAGAACTTAAGTAAACTACTTTAACGTACATTTTCTTCGGGGCTTATTACGTGCTATGGGATCGGTGCATAATCCAGTACTTCCGATATTGATACCAGTGTTTGATGCAGTATCGGAGGCGGTAGTGATACTGGTACCGGTATACCTGTATTGATATACCTGTATCAAGTGACATCTTCCTGAGTCTCTTGTTAGCTTTGTTGCTACTGTTAGCGTAGGACAAATGACACCTTCATCTTCTTATTGGTAGAAAGAGTGTGACCTAGTGAAATCCCGTCTACGCTCCGACCCACCTTCCCCCTAAACCGAGTTACTCATTCAGAATCACGCGGCGGCGACGCAGACACAACACCTGTGATTGGTGGCTCAGCCGTGGCTTGGTAGCATTGCATTTCCCCGTCCCCCACGCGATCTCATTTCCGGGTTTCCTTTGTGAACAAAATTAAATCAAGGAGGAGAGTGGTCTCGCAGTGCCAGACCATCCCACGCACTGCGGCGGAAGGTCTTGTTAGTCCATACGGATTCTGGGATGGGAGAAGCATTTGAGTTCTTTTGTTTTTAATGGTTTCCAACCAGGATCCGGACTAAACTTTGACATCTACCCATCTGTGATCCACTCAACATCCTCTGATCTTAACTAGAAGTCAAAATAATTCATAATTTCTGCCTTTTTAACTAAAAATGTATGTATGTATGTATAATGTATGTATAATTGATATGAATGAGGTGTGTCGACCTGAATTCCAACATAAGTGTAAAACCTGTTATTAAACCAGCTCAGGTTTTTTTTTTTTAAAGCGCCAAAAGCTGGAAAAAGTGAGAAATAAAATCAGAAAAAATTTCAAAAACATGGAAAAGCACAAAAAAATAAAAATCAATTTTGACCTGGAAGGAGAGTTAATGGTTAACGGGAAGACAACACAGGGTTAAAGAAATGCTAAAAAAACCAGAGCAAGTTTTTCTTCCATCCAGGAAGTTGGGTGGACTAACCAGACCTCCTCCACAACGCTGTGGAGGAAGGTCGGCGAAGGGAGACTAAGAAAGAATGTATCAGTAGCGAAATACATAAGCTGTCATAAATCAAACTGATGATCAATCTTAGCTTACACATCACCTCCCATGAAAAAAACTCCCTGGTTTGTGCTTCTCTTCCCTTTGCCCTCCCACAAGTCTCTGCTCTTACATACTTAACTTTCCTTCCTTTCAGCTGTACATTTCCTCTTTCAGTGCCTTTCACAGCACTTTTTACTTACATTTGTCCTCTTTCCACTCATTGCAATCTGTGGGTATGTCTTCATTGCTCCCGTGGCTTCGCCCGTCCCAGCTCCCCCCCAGTGTTTGTGTAAGTTCTAGACCGATGCTGGATTAAGGCCCCTCTGGCTTCAAACCCCTCGGTGCTACCTGTCACCGCTCCGTTTCTGCGTCCCATTACCGAAGCATCCCACTGACAGCGTTGCACTTATCTCAGGGCCCGGCTCAGCTCAGCGTCTCACACAAAACAATCCTGCCAGTGTTTCTGAGAGCTCAGGTCTCTGGAGCGTATTTACTGAACGTAAGGGTGACACATATGGAGCAGAGTGAAGAGGCACTGGAGATCATTAGCAGCAGCCTGTGCAACGACCTAAAAGAGCTGCCTCTTCGCTGACGCATACTTGTTTGTCTGTGTTTGAAATGTGTGTGTTGCAGAACTCGAGTGCAGACCACCGTGTGAGGCTGGACCTGGGCCTGTGGGACAAGTTCAGCGAGCTGGCCACTAAGTGCATTATCAAGATCGTGGAATTTGCCAAACGGTGCCTGGCTTCACAGCGCTGACCATCGCGACCAGATCACTCTCCTGAAAGCGCCTGTCTGGACATTCTGGTGGGTGTCGGTGCTTTTATTTGGAGGGATAAACTGTGTTTAGGAACTTGAACTTGTCCTGTGGTTGAAGTGGTGCATTGTTTTGTGAAGTTTTGGGCATGTGGAATCCGCAGGTTTTCTTTGTTTTGTTTACCAACAAGCTGCTAACGTAAAATGTGAAACTAAAAAATTAGATTGTTAATTATAGGCCTAAATGCACACTAAAAAAAGATGAAATGTATAATTATTTTCTGCATACAGCAAAAACTCTTCCTTTGGAATAATAATTTGTGTCTGATGCGGTTTTCTCACTAAAGGTTCATTACCTTGTAAAGAGCACTTGAATTACACGTCGTCATCAACAACATCCATTAAAGAATCCAGAATTGAAGAATATTTGAGGTGTGGCGGATCTCATCTGAGATCTCGTGATATTTCTAGTTGGCGCCGTGGTTGTGATGGTTTAAAGAAATCCCAAAAATCAGTAGCTGTGTGGACTAGCCAGACCTTCCTCTGCAGCGCTGCGGAGGAAGGTCTAGACATGCGAGACTACAGTGATTCGGTCTTTGGACAAAGAATGACCATGTTGGTGTGGTTAGTGCGCGGTCTCAGTCCAGTCTTTCCAGCCTTTTTAATGTGCATTATTTATGATAATGTGAACCAGTTTTCCTTTAAAAGAACAAATCAAAGATCAGTGTAGATGCTTCTTCAGTAAACTCGCAAATGTTCAGTAATGAGCTAAAAACCTTTACAGAACTGTTGATAGCAGTGGCTTAATCCAGTTGTGCTAAACATACAGGGAGTGGTACTTCATTGATTCTAATATGTATTCTGTCTTCCCCGGTTGTTCCTGGGTGTGTAACAGTCCATGTGTGGTGAGTCAATAACCTCAGATCTCTGGGGATCGGGGGGTTTGACCTCAAGCCCCAGCTCCCATTAGACCAACTCTCAAGCTTACTGGAGACCACTCTGCGGCCAATGGGAGTAGGGAAAGAGCCGATGAATTGATCACGCAGTCCGTTTGAGTCTTCCTGCGGAGTGGCTGTCTGTAGCAGAGATTAGATTAGACAAACAGAAACAGTTTCCAGCCTCAATGTTGTTTGTCATTTAGTTAAATGTTAGTGGAGCGATGTACTGTACTAATGAGATGGAAAATGCCAAATGGCTGTTTCCCTCTTCTGTCTCCCTTATCCAGGCTTGGCTGTTGTGGGTTTCGGGGGAGGAGGGGGGGTTAATTAGCATCCATTGCTCATGAAGGAAGAGAAAGTGGAAAGAAAGCGATGACAGGGTGTTATGTGTCCAATAATTCAGAGTTTACCGCTCAGTTCCAGGATGGCTTCAGAGAGCTGGCCTCTGACTGGACTAGGTAACTAGGATGCCTGCCCAGTACGTCCAGCGCATTAAGGAATAGTTCACCATTTTGTACACGTGTATTTTAGCTTCTTGCAGACAGATATTAGAACTAATATTACGTACATACCACTCATGTCTGTACGCTAAATATGAAGCTAGAGCATGAAGTAGACAAGCTTAACAGCTTAGCTTATCATGGAAGCTAGAAGCTTGGTCATGTGTCAACAGCCTATTCATGATTGGTTGTTCAGACAAACGACTGTGGAGGATACACAAGGCTCCTTTCATTTTTCATCACATAAGAGCTGTCAACACTGGCCAAAATAACGTTGGAATGTTCCTTCTAAAAAAAGACAGGTTCAAACTATTGGAATAACTAGTTTTGCACATTATAAGAGAATATAAGATGGCAAACGTACAGCACGTCATACATAACTACTTTTAGGTGCATCATTCCAACAATACCATGTTATTAAAAGATCTCTGCATACCAAACATTACAAAATAAAGTAATAACAAACTAATACCCTATACCGTGATATTTTCACATAAAGACGTATTTCACGTGATAGACCTCTCTCTGCTAAGCCCCTAGCATTTAAGCTGCTTTACCCGCCTGCCTGTAAATTAGTAAAATGAACAACTTAATGTTTCAGACGCTCTTGTCCCATTATAGGAAGCACATTGCTATTGCAAGAATATTGACAATTTAGTTAGGCTAATTTTCTGTAACAGTGTAGGATGAAGGGATGTTGGGAGGGGTGAAATGGGGAAACGATGGCTACTAGACATCAGAATGGAGAATGGATGACAGCCTGGGAGAAGGAAAGGAAGCGGGTTTCCTCATTGCTTGTTCTTACACAACCAGCACTAGGCCAGTATTGATATCCTGTACTGCTGAGTAGCATGCACTCTCAACATACTAACCTGCTTAAATGAGATTCCCAAAATGCACTTGTTTAACACTTGTTGACGGGATTGTCTTAATAAACCATTTATTGATCAGCTGGCTTGTTAACCCTGAAATATCCAGGCTAAATTTGTGGAAGCAGTGTCATTTTTTTTTCCTTGGACTTTGTGCGATGGACTGATTTAATTAACTCCTGTCACACAGCGTCAACCTTTTGGGTTTTTAGACTTCCAACCATGCCTTTGTCTCTATCTGTTGACATGTCACACTCGGCTCACTACTTCATGTAGGTCCTGGTTGGCCTTTGCTTTTACCGGTTTTAGTTGTTGCTTTATCTCTCGGCCAGAGGAACCTGTTTGTTGGGGTATCATAGCAACAATATCGGTTTCCTTTGGAATGAACAGATTACTGCCGTCTACTGGTGGTGTGGAGAGATATTTCCTTCCAGTGCTACATTTTAGCCGAAGTACCAGCGGCAAGGGCCAACGTTGTAGCCACTGGCCCGGGACGTCGGCTGGGTGTGCGGGGCCTTTAAAAGCCTTCAGAACGATTTTAACATTAATAGCTGCAGACTTTTCTAATTTCTATAACAAACGTGTTAAACTGAACAACAGATTAACACTAAAGGATTTCTACAACCTGCAACACAAATGTTATATGTGGCTGGTTGTTACCAATATGGCCAATCAATATATTAGTATTAGTAAATGATTAAAGGGTAATAGAATGGTACCGTTTTACGAAATCGTAAACGCTCCCTGCAGCCTGGTGGATGTGTCCTTAAAGGGGAAAAGGGACAGGAAGTGACAGGTTGATCTGCATTTGGCAGAGGGTAATTGCAAAAAAAATGATAATGCATGAAGAGCAATTTATGTGGGTGTAAAGCAAGTATGAAAATCAATTGCCAACTTGAGAATGAATGCTGATTCAACAGTATCGTGTGTGTTTTCAGTGTGTGCTCAGTTTCAGTGGCAGTGCCATGAATGAATAGAAGGATTTTTGGAGGTGTGTTGACCAGGTCGTACTTGTCAGATGTGACAAAGCAGTGACGTGAACTCCCAGGGCACAGAGGTGAGAAGTTGAAGGCCAGCTGTGATGACTTTCAGGCTGTTGCTCGGCCGTCAACATCCACTCAGCAGCACATTTCTCTGGTGAGGGCGTAGATATTGTGCACAGGGGCTGGGTGAGGGAGTGTCAGAGGAAGATAAACACGGTGTGTGTGTGTGTTGTGTGTGTGTGTGGTGTGTGTGTGTGTGTGTGGTGTGTGTGTGTGGTGTGTGGTGTTGTGTGTGTGTGGTGCGTGGTGGCTAGCGTAGTGCGAGTCACCGCCAGTAGCCATGTTTATTCTGTTCATGTTGCAGACACGCCTGCCACTCACTGTCAGAGCCAGCCCACTCAAACAGCTTCAAAAGCTAGTAGGCTCACATCAACCATCGGTTACTTCATTAGCGTACACACACACACACACACCACACCAACACACAACACACACACACACACACACACACCAGGAGACCAAAGGTCATTATGTATGAGAGTGTGGAAGGTCATTGTTTTGGTCGCGCTTGTTGTCTGCTGCCTCTTTTATTGGAAACTGTTCTGGTACCGAACCAGGTTCTCATTCTAGAGTCTACCTGCCAGGTTTTGCAGATTATAAATCAGTCATGGCTACGGTTAGGGATATATCAGGTACATAAAGCTGTGAAAATGAAAACCATGACAATCCCATATGCGTATCAATCAGAATCAGAAATACTTTACTGATCCCCGAAGGAAATTCTGTGTTACAGTTGCACAAATTATATAAATATCAGAGTAAAATATAAAGAAATTGAGTAGGATTGGACAGTATTTACAATTAAATGGAATTATTTGATACAGTATTTACATCATTAGTTATAATGGTGTATCAAGTGGTTAAACTTGCAGGCCACTTCAGTTTGTTGTGGTTTTTTTATTTGATTCGATTAACCCTCTGAGAACAGATGCACAGCAAGTCCAAGGAATGTTCATTTAGACTCATTTACCTTTTTCGTTAAGCTACTTTGTGAAGCCAAGACTTTTGTTAGCTCATTTCAAGCACCAAACTATTTGTCTAGGATGTTCTCACAAGAGATTTGAGATCTTTCTGCTTTTTAAATGGGCACCAGTTACCCCTTTATACATTGATCTGGAACAATTTGGGCCTCACTTTATAGAAAGCTGAGTTTGTTCTGCACATGATATGAAACCACACTTCGTCGTTCTTTGCGCCGCATGCGCCAGGTGCAGATAGGGCCCTGAGTCTGTCAGTCTGTGCAATAAAAACTGCTAAATTTCACACCAACTGTATATAACTTTAAGTTCTCTCCACTAAATCCCTGTGACTATCCCTCTCCCGGCCTTCCTTCCCTCCATGTCAGATCCTGCGCATCTGTACGAGGTACACCCCTGACCAGGACCCCAGACCTTCTCCGACGGGCTGACCCTCAACCGGACGCAGATGCACAACGCTGGCTTTGGGCCGCTCACCGACTTGGTGTTCACTTTTGCCAACAGCTGCTGCCATCGAGATGGACGACACGGAGCAGGCCTCCTCAGACGCCCTCTGTCTCATCTCTGGAGGTGAGCAAACCGGGCAGAAAGGAAGGGCAATGAAAGGGTCTTTGGGGATTGGGTTAGCAGTGTGTGTTGAAGAATAGGAACATACTTTATCAGCTGAATTCACAGATCATGACTTCAAGCTATTCAATGTGCTACAGCTGACTTGCTGTATCGCCTTCAAACCGACATTAGCAGTACATAAGGGGAAATCTTGGAGGGGTCGGACGGAGTCCCTCTTTTCGCCGGATGGCCGGCCCCGTCCTCTGTCTCTGTTTTAGCGTTCAACCTCTGGTGGATTCTGAGGACGTGGTTACCTGGTCCCCAGATCTCTGCAGGTGAATCCAGACAGCTAGCTAGACTATCTGTCCAATCTGAGGACTATGGTTCCTGGTCCTCAGGTCTCTGCAGGGTAAATCCAGACAGCTACTAGACTATCTGTCCAATCTGAGGACTATGGTTACCTGGTCCTCAGGTCTCTGCAGGGTAATCCAGACAGCTAGCTAGACTATCTGTCCAATCGGAGGACTATGGTTACCTGGTCCTCAGATCCTGCAGGTAAATCACGACAGCTAGCTAGACTATCTGTCCAATCTGAGGACTCATGGTTACCTGGTCCTCTGGTCTCTGCAGGGTAAATCCAACAGCTGACTAACTATCTGTCCAATCTCGAGGACTATGGTTACCTGGTCCTCAGATCTCTGCAGGGTAAATCCAGACGCTAGCTAGACTATCTGTCCAATCTGAGGACTATGGTTACCCTGGTCCTCAGATCTCTGCAGGGTAAATCCAGACAGCTAGCTAGACTATCAACATAAGTTGTTAATGTTTAGTGTTAATGGCTAGTTAGTCGCTAGCTTTGCTCTTGAGAAATTAGAGGTTTATTATCACCCATGCCCCCCGTTTAATGTGGTTGGGTAGTCCTGAA